>NC_030382.2:8718954-8787701 GCF_001625215.2 Daucus carota subsp. sativus | reverse complement strand
CTAAACTCCTGTATAGATGCTGCTAGGGGTTCCTTGCCTGGCCTCCTACTTGCACCTATAATTAATAGTATCCTCGTCACTAACTACCCCTTCGCGTATAAATATATATATATATAAATAAATATATACATATATATAAAGTATACACTTAAACTTAATCAGAACAAATAACATGATCATCAAGTAATGCACATACAAGTGAACATGGCACTTTATCATTTAAACTATTATTTACTTAGGAATCTCTAACTACACCTAAGTCACTTAAGCATTTAATCAAGTAGCACATAAGGTCTAAGACCAATACCTCCTAACTATACTCTACTGACTTCAAATTAACAAATTAATAGTAAGGCACACTTGTGCCTCACCTCCCAAGACTTACATGTGAAGTGCAACCTAAGTGACTTACTAGTATGCTTACCTTGGCACACTTGGGTGCCTTGGTAAAAATGCATCTACACTAAGTGAATTGACTTAAACTAACTTGCACTCTCTAATATGACTTAAAACTAACTCATGGAATCAATATGAGGTCAAGGCCTCACTGATGACACACTAAAATGCAATGCATCCTAAGTTGGTACTAGAATGTGACTACATGTGTGACACTTGTGTTCTTAAGTGGAAATAAGGCATCTCCACTAAGGGTATTGACTCCAAACCAATTTCTAAGGTTGACACAATATTAAACTAAGGTTATGAAGTGGTGTGACTCAAAGGCATTGCCTATATGGGTCCTTAAAATTTAGTGCACTAAAGTAACCATTCTGCCTTGGCAGTTTGGCACCTCTTGGGGTTGGTTTTGGCAAAAACAAGTGTTTCCACTATGTGCCTTGGTGAAATTGTGACTCTACTGGATTCTTAAGACTTAAATCTAAGTTGTGCACTTGGAATGACACTAAGGCCTTGCTCAGGCCTTCTTGGGCCTCTAAACAAAGTTGGCACAGAGCACCCTGCCCTGCTGTGGGGACTGCCATGAACTTACCAACTTGAGACTCACTAAACTCACTCACTACACCAATCCAATGACTCAAATAGCTTCCTAATACTTCCCTAAGTTCAACTAATCAAGGCCCCATGAGGGCCTCATCAATGACAAGGTGTTAACCACTCAAGGATACAATTAATCCTAAAGTGCCCTGTTCTGGGGTGTACTCTGAAATTTGTATGTGCATCTATGTAAATGATGGTTTTTATGACTCTTAAGGCTACTGGAGACTTGTATACATCAAGTCCCAACTCCAGGAGACTTGGGCCTATGAGGGCCTAAGCATGACACATCTATTTCTCATGGTTTCTAAGGTGCAAAAATCTGCCATGGTGTGTGTGTGACTCCTTCCACCTTAACTCCCTTCCAAACACCAAATACCAACAAACCAATCCACAAACCTAACCTACAATGTACATATATCTACTGGACTATTCACACAAAGCAAGATATTACCAAATTTAACCATTTAAGAGCACAAAACCGTGGCATTTATAGAGGTAAAACAGAGCAGAATTTCAGGGAGCATATATGAGCAAATTTTCGAGTATATCAACATGGTATTCACATAATAGCTACTGATTACTACTAGATATCATCATACACACCATAAACTATCATTTTAACACTTAGAACATGGCATGCATTACTCAAAAATCACATACAAAACTCAATTTCGAAGCTTAACACTCGGTTTTCAAATAACTCAACATGCATCACTAGAGTTTCTTATACATAGCTTTATCTCATCATATAACATCAAAATACTAACATGCAAGGGCTGAAATCACACCAAAAACTCAGCAAATCATTATACCTTTCGAATATACAAGAAACCAAACTCAAAATCATGAAGTTTCAAGATCATCACATACATATATACATTCGGCTCCTCTTGAGAGTCATTGCCAAATGTGATGAATCAAGAGGATGCCTTGGTCAAATAGAGGTATAAACCCATCCAAGATCATCTCAAGTTCATCTTAGGAGCCACCAAAATAGAGACCCTAAGCTCATAAGAACCAAGGCCCTATTTCGGCTCCAAACTCAACATGCAACCAAAGGTCTAACCTCAAAATGAAGATGCAAGCTTGAATGGTGGAGTTCTTGACTTGACAAGCTTGAAATGTTAAAGAAAATGAATAAAAATGGTGGAGAATGGTGGTGTATATGGTTCGGCCGAGAGAGAGAGAGATGAGGGAGAGAGAAGAGAGAGATGAGAGAAGAGGGTTTTGATTTGGTTGGTGTGTGAGAATGAGTGGAGTGTGGTGGAGTGTTCAAGCATTCTTGACCATTTGACTTGACCAAGATGTGGTAGTGGAATGTAGAAATGACCAATCAATCCTTCTAGCTAGTGTTAGTGTAAAATGCATGCAAGGGTAGACTAGACTTTTGATAATTAATAAAAGTGTGATTAAAAGAGTATTAAAAGAATGAGTTTTAGTAAATAAAGTACAAATCAATAAATCATGAAATTAATATCACAAATAATATGAGATTTTAGAAGTTTAATAAAATAGTTTTCACAAATTTTGGACAAGGAATGAATTTTAAAAGAAATATTACAAGTAGAGCTCTAATAGTCACATTTCACATAAATATAAAACACGAATATAATACACGTAAAATCTCGAGAACAAATATATACACCAAACGCTATTTTACAAGTTAAAGCTTATCGGCTACTCGCAATTTATCAAATAACAATAAATCGCATATATCTCTATTATTATTTAATCGGGTAACGGCAACGATCACATTTATTAATAAAAAGCCAAAACCGTCGCAACTAGTAATATTACTTAATCGCGTAGCGAGAATTATTCGTCAAAAGTCATATAAGTACATTATAACGACATACGAAAGTCATGTAACGATAAACGAGTCAAATCACATAATTTGGCAATTAAAACACGAAATTTTATATATCACCAAAATGAAATACTGTAATATATATAAGTCAAATATTACAGGCGTTACATCCTTCCCCCCTTAAAAGGATTCTGACCCCAGAATCTAAGTAAACAAATGAGGATACTTATCTAACATATCACTTTCTAATTCCCACGTTGATTCTTCAACTTTGGGATTCCTCCACAAAACTCTAACTAAAGGAACTGTCTTATTCCTTAACACCTTATCTTTTCTATCTAGAATGCTAACCGGTTGCTCGATATACGACAAATCGGGTTCTATTTCAACTGGTTCATTCTCTATAATGCACTTGGTGTCGGGGTTGAACTTCTTAAGCAATGAGACATGGAAAACATTGTGAACGTGCTGCATTTGAGGCGGTAAGGCTAGTTCGTACGCCACTTTCCCAATTCTGCTTAGAATTTCAAAAGGACCAATAAATCTTGGACTCAGTTTCCCTTTCTTTCCGAATCTTGCTATTCCTTTCCATGGTGACACTTTCAACAGAACAGCTTCTCCAATTTCGAACTCTACATCTTTTCTGTGCGGGTCAGCATACTTTCGTTGTCTATCTTGAGCTGCAATCAATCTGTTTCGAATCACATCTACTGCTTCTTTTGTTTGCTGGATCAATTCTGGACCAATTACTTTCCTTTCTCCAACTTCATCCCAATATATCGGAGATCTACACTTCCTTCCATAAAGAGCTTCGTACGGGGGCATTCCAATGCTAGCATGATAACTGTTATTATACGAAAACTCAACTAATGGCAAATGCTCGTCCCAATTTCCTTTGAAGTCCAAAGCACAAGACCTCAACATGTCTTCGATAGTTTGAATTGTACGCTCGCTTAGTCCGTCCGTTTGTGGATGATAGGCAGTACTCATCTTGAGTCGGGTTCCCAAATGTTCTTGAAATTGCTTCCAAAATCTCGAGTTAAAACGAGGGTCTCGATCTGACACAATAGATACTGGAACTCCATGACGAGTAACAATCTCTTTCAAATACATGTGAATTAGCTTGTCCATTGAAAATCTCTCGTTAATTGGCAGAAAATGAGCCGACTTGGTCAACCGATCAATTATTACCCAAATAGCATCATGATTAGATTTCGTCCTTGGCAATCCAACTATAAAGTCTATTGCTATGTGCTCCCACTTCCATTCTGGTATCTCTAAAGGCTGTATTAATCCACTTGGCTTCTGATGTTCAGCTTTTACTCTTTGACAAGTGTAGCATTTACTAATCCATTGAGCAATTTCCTTCTTCATGTCTGGCCACCAAAAGTTTTGCTTCAAATCTTGGTACATTTTTGTGCTTCCGGGGTGAATAGAAAACTCTGAATTGTGAGCATCCTTCAAAATCTCATTCTTCAATTCCTCCACATTTGGTATCCAAATTCTTGATGAAAACCTCAAGATTCCTTGGTTGTCTTTCTGTGTGCAGATTTCTTCTCCGGTTAACTCATTCATCTTTTCATTCATCACTTCTTCTTGGCACTTCTTTATCTTCTCCATCAATTCAGGCTGAAAGGTCATGGTATGAATCATTTCTGTAGGTGCACTAGGAGCTCGAATTTCAATTCCCATCTTCTCAAATTCCTGTGATAGTTCTTGAGCCATGGTCAACATATTCAACCTTTCTTTGCGACTTAACGCATCTGCTACTACGTTCGCCTTTCCGGGATGATAATTAATCGTGCAGTCGTAGTCTTTAATCAATTCCAACCATCTTCGCTGCCTCATGTTCAACTCTTTTTGCGTGAAAATGTACTTCAAGCTTTTGTGATCCGTGAATATTTCACACTTCTCGCCATAAAGATAGTGTCTCCAAAGCTTTAAAGCAAACACAATTGCTGCCAATTCCAAGTCATGAGTCGGATATCTTTGTTCATGTGGTTTGAGTTGTCTTGACGCGTAGGCTATTACTTTCCCGTGTTGCATTAAGACACAACCTAATCCTTTGTACGACGCATCACTGTAGATAACAAAATCTCCTTGATCATCTGGCAAAGCTAGAACTGGAGCGGTGACTAACTTCTGTTTCAACTCTTGAAAACTCTTTTCACATTTGTCGGTCCATTCAAACTTTTCATTCTTCCGAGTCAATCTTGTCAACGGTACTGCAATCTTTGAGAAATCCTTCACAAACCTTCGATAATATCCGGCCAATCCCATGAAACTTCTAACTTCCGTTGGGGTCTTCGGCCTTTCCCAATTCATTACAGCTTCTATCTTTGCTGGATCCACTCGAATACCTTCACTTCCAATAATATGCCCTAAGAACTGCACTTCTCGTAGCCAAAATTCACATTTTGAGAACTTTGCATACAACTTCTCCTTCCTTAAAGTTTCCAAAGCTATCCTCAGATGTTCAGCATGTTCCTCTTCAGATTTCGAGTATATGAGAATATCGTCGATGAATACAATGACGAACTTGTCTAAATACTTCTTGAATACACGGTTCATTAAATCCATGAAGGCGGCTGGTGCGTTTGTCAATCCAAATGCCATAACTAGAAACTCGTAATGCCCATACCGAGTTCTAAAAGCGGTCTTTGGAATGTCTTCCGGCTTAATCTTCAATTGATGATATCCCGCACGCAAGTCAATCTTCGAAAAGTAAGTTGCTCCTTTGAGTTGATCAAATAAGTCGTCGATTCGAGGCAAAGGATACCTATTCTTGATTGTCAGCTTGTTCAATTCTCTATAGTCGATGCACAATCTCATGCTTCCGTCCTTTTTCTTCACAAAAAGAACTGGAGCTCCCCACGGGGATACACTCGGCCTTATAACTCCTTTGTCTAACAATTCTTGCAATTGCTTTGCCAACTCCTTCATTTCTGCCGGCGCCATTCGATACGGTTGCTTTGAAACTGGTTCCGTGCCGGGTGCTAAGTCAATAGAAAACTCAATTTGACGGTCGGGAGGCAATCCAGGAAGATCGTCAGGAAATACATCCAGAAATTCATTAACTATCGGAATACTTTCTATGTTCGGCGTCTCTTTAGATCTATCAATTACATGAGCTAAATAACCTTCACAACCTTGCCTTAACAACTTCTTAGCTTCAATTATCGTCAAAAATGTCTTGGTTTGTTTCTGTCCTTTAAACTCTACTTTCTTGCCTTGAGGAGACTTAAGGATTATCTTCTTCTTCTTACAATCTATTTGAGCACCATTTTCTGCTAACCAATCCATACCTAATATAACATCAAATTCTCCTAATCGAAAAGGTATAAGGGAAGCAGGAAAACTAAAGCCAGAGATCTCTATAGTACACCGGGGGCAAATACTTCTAACAGATACTTGTTCTTGATTAGCAACAATGATAGATAAGGGTTCAACTAACGGTTCAATTCCACAATTCAACTTGCCAACAAAAGATTCAGATATGAAAGATTTAGTAGCTCCAGAATCAAATAGCACTTTAGCATGAATGTTGTTGACAGGAAGCGTACCTGCCACAACCTCAGAACTCTGAACGGCATCCTTGATATTCATGTTGAATGTCCTTGCTTGAGCCGGATAAGAGGGATGGAAAACAGGAGTTGCAGACTCAAAAACTTGAGTAGAAGGTAGTTGCAGAATCGGAGCAGAAGACGTCATTCCTTGATTGTAAGGGGTAGCTGCCAATTGCATCAACTTGTTGGTTCCAGGAGCTTTACAATCTCTTGACATGTGACCGGTCTTTCCACACTTGAAACATGTAACAGAAGGCTTCGAATTCTGGCACTCGTTTGCATAATGACCCTTCGAGTTGCACTTGAAACAGACAATATCAGCCTTATTACAACTTCCCGTGTGTTTCTTGTTGCAGAACTTGCATTCTGAATTTGCTTGTTGACTCCTTTGACCACTCGGTCCTTGAATCTTCCTCACATTCCTATTATCACCTTTCTTGAATCCTCGGGGACCTCCTTGATTCTGAACTCCAAACTTCTTGAAATTCTTCCCTTTTTGGCTCCCTTGAGCCGAACCTTCACCATTATTCCCAAACTTTCTCTTCTTGTTATCCTTCTCCTTCTGGTTCTGATCACTTTCTCCTTCAATTACCATTGCCTTCTGGACCACTTCAGCATATGTGGCCAATTCAAAAGCAGCCACTCTGCTTCGTAGCCAAGGCTTCAATCCTTGTTGAAATCTCTTTGCTCTTTTCTCGTCCGTGTCCACATAATCTCCCACGAACCTTGCAAATTCTGTAAACTTCTTTTCATATTCCCCAACAGTCATTCCCTCTTGCTTCAATTCAAAGAACTTCAATTCCATTTGTGTTTGCATATACCTTGGAAAATACTTGTCTAGAAATATCCTCTTGAATCTATCCCAAGCAATAACCTCACCTTCTTCTAAAGCATGGGCTGATTCCCACCAGTAATTTGCTTCGTCTTTCAGAAAATATGACGCATACTCAACCTTCTTATTATCAGTTACAACAGCCAAGGTGAAAGCCTTCTCCATCTCCTTTAGCCAGGATTGAGCTTCAACAGGGTCTTGAGTTCCTCGGAACTCGGGTGGTTTCACAGCTTGAAAAGATTTGAAAGTAGTAGGTGGTGGTGGTGCTTGTTGTTGTTGCTGGAGTTGTTGTTGAAGTAATTGTTGTTGTTGAGCAAGGGTGACAGATTGTTGGTGAAGAAGTTGCATAAGTTGAGCCAAGGTTGGTGGTGGTTCTTCGGTATTTTCATTGGTGGTGTTGCGGGTTCTTCGAGGAGGCATGATTCTGAATGTAGACAAGAAAAGCTTATTCACAGTTCAATATATGCATACAAGTTATATCAAAGGGAATATTGGGTACAAAGGTATTATTCAAGAGTTATTCACATGGTAACGGTTTATGGTAATTATTATGGCATCTTGGTATGTGTGTGTATTATTAGAGTCTAAGGTATCATATTGCAAAGGTACAATTATTCGGTCAAAGTCATATCATGGTATATTGGAAAAGTTTAAAAATGATCAAGTTCTAAAGGTTTAACATGGCAATTTCTATCTAAGCATGGTACACGTGAAATGACAAAATGAGATAAATAGTCAAAGTGCGAGATTAAACATTAGTTCAAATGATAGGTACGGAACAGTACGAACGGAAATAAGGTGCGAATAAAGTCTTCCCGAAACAATCCGGGGGTACAAGTACGAAATGGAAAGTCAAAGTACGGATAACATGATAACGGAAATAAAATAGACTAAGGAATAGTCTAGGGGGATGGTGATGATGCTGGTGAAGCTGATGGACTGGCAACTGGCTCACGGAGACTGCTAATCACACGGCGGAGCTCGTCAGTAATGGCGGTCAAAGTGATACGGCTCTCACGCTCGCGGTAGGGTGGAATAGCTGCCAAACGGTCCTCGGCCATGCGAATGATCTCCTCGACCCTAGCAATCAAACGGGGACGGTTGCCCTCATCATCAAAGTCCTCACGGTACAGCTGGTCAATCCGATGCTGGAGAATCGTGTTCTGGCCCTCGAGTCGGTCAGTAAGCCTCACCATCTGCTCGTAAAGCGGGAACGGAACAGTAGCCGGGAATCCGGGACTAGAAGATGACGATGCCTGCCAACAGTTATATATATATATACGCGGTTATAGTAAAAAGGGTGAGAAAACTTAAAAGATTCTAACGCCCCAAGTCCCACATGATCTAAGTTCATCTTAACCTCTAAATCCTATCTTATATTCATTTATCCTATGTTGTTCAGTGACTCAAACCTGTCGCTCTGATACCAACTGTGACGGACCCAACTTAAATAACCGACTAAAGCATGCATATCGATAAATATAATTAAACTACAGAGTTATAAAGATTAATCTACAAGTCTAATCCACAATCCCGGAATCACCAGGAATGAGTATGAACAACAACTAAAGTTATTACAACCCAAATAGAAATCCAAATTAAGTCTAAGTCATACTACAGTTTTTAAATCCCAAAAGTTCAAAAGAGATTAACTAGGGAACTACGAGTTCCCAACCTGTCCCATCATACGGCGGTAAGCAACCCCGTTGCCTGAGGTGGATTTACGTGCGGTCTGCTTGAAACGGGCCATTCTCGGGTTTCACTGAAGGGTTATAACAACAACAATATATATGAGCATAACGCTCAGCAAGTGAAAGCAGTAATAAAACAGTTCACAATATGCAATATAATCAAGTGCAAAAGCAACAATAGATATCACAAGGTATAAACACAAGTAAAGGTGCAATGTGGGATATCAATTTATTGGAATTGGAAACACACAGCGCTACGAGCATTGGGGGGTGATCAGCCCACACCAAGCTCCGAACCACATAAAGTGATTCAACCAGGGAGGATCCTCGGCACACATTGGCCATAAACAGACATCAGGCTCCCCGCTACTGATGCTGCCATAATAGACTGGCGCCTCAGTCTTAATATAAAATTATTATCCAATTCCTTTTAAGGTCATTTCAAATCAAATCATTTTCAAAAGAAGGGGTCTTGATCAAAGACAAGTTATAAGCAAGAATGTTTTCAAAATACAAGTGATCTTTCAAAAGTAAAGGATGTTATTAAGATCAGGGTTCCAAATGAGATAATTCAGGTTAATGTGGGGTATCAAGTTCTCATTATTCATCAAGGACTATTGGAGTATAATCATGTGGGTGTAGGGTAATAACATATGAAAAAGGTAATTCATGTGTTAAGGGTATTATTGGAATCCAAAGTCATGATCATAAGGGGTGATAAGGTAATTCAGTCCTAAATAAACAGTAATTCAACGTTCACAGGGTATACAATTGTAAAGCAAGTATAAAGGAAGAGTTTCACTTGCCTGGATAAAGCTTACTAAACTCCTGTATAGATGCTGCTAGGGGTTCCTTGCCTGGCCTCCTACTTGCACCTATAATTAATAGTATCCTCGTCACTAACTACCCCTTCGCGTATAAATATATATATATATAAATAAATATATACATATATATAAAGTATACACTTAAACTTAATCAGAACAAATAACATGATCATCAAGTAATGCACATAACAAGTGAAACATGGCACTTTATCATTTAACTATTATTACTTAGGAATCTCTAACTACACCTAAGTCACTTAAGCATTTAATCAAGTAGCACATAAGGTCTAAGACCAATACCTCCTAACTATACTCTACTGACTTCAAATTAACAAATTAATAGTAAGGCACACTTGTGCCTCACCTCCCAAGACTTACATGTGAAGTGCAACCTAAGTGACTTACTAGTATGCTTACCTTGGCAACACTTGGGTGCCTTGGTAAAAGAATGCATCTACACTAAGTGAATTGACTTAAACTAACTTGCACTCTCTAATATGACTTAAAACTAACTCATGGAATCAATATGAGGTCAAGGCCTCACTGATGACACACTAAAATGCAATGCATCCTAAGTTGGTACTAGAATGTGACTACATGTGTGACACTTGTGTTCTTAAGTGGAAATAAGGCATCTCCACTAAGGGTATTGACTCCAAACCAATTTCTAAAGGTTGACACAATATTAAACTAAGGTTATGAAGTGGTGTGACTCAAAGGCATTGCCTATATGGGTCCTTAAAATTTAGTGCACTAAAGTAACCATTCTGCCTTGGCAGTTTGGCACCTCTTGGGGGTTTTGGCAAAAACAAGTGTTTCCACTATGTGCCTTGGTGAAATTGTGACTCTACTGGATTCTTAAGACTTAAATCTAAGTTGTGCACTTGGAATGACACTAAGGCCTTGCTCAGGCCTTCTTGGGCCTCTAAACAAAGTTGGCACAGAGCACCCTGCCCTGCTGTGGGGACTGCCATGAACTTACCAACTTGAGACTCACTAAACTCACTCACTACACCAATCCAATGACTCAAATAGCTTCCTAATACTTCCCTAAGTTCAACTAAATCAAGGCCCCATGAGGGCCTCATCAATGACAAGGTGTTAACCACTCAAGGATACAATTAATCCTAAAGTGCCCTGTTCTGGGGTGTACTCTGAAATTTGTATGTGCATCTATGTAAATGATGGTTTTTATGACTCTTAAGGCTACTGGAGACTTGTATACATCAAGTCCCAACTCCAGGAGACTTGGGCCTATGAGGGCCTAAGCATGACACATCTATTTCTCATGGTTTCTAAGGTGCAAAAATCTGCCATGGTGTGTGTGTGACTCCTTCCACCTTAACTCCCTTCCAAACACCAAATACCAACAAACCAATCCACAAAACCTAACCTACAATGTACATATATCTACTGACTATTCACACAAAGCAAGATATTACCAAATTTAACCATTTAAGAGCACAAAACCGTGGCATTTATAGAGGTAAAACAGAGCAGAATTTCAGGGAGCATATATGAGCAAATTTTCGAGTATATCAACATGGTATTCACATAATAGCTACTGATTACTACTAGATATCATCATACACACCATAAACTATCATTTTAACACTTAGAACATGGCATGCATTACTCAAAAATCACATACAAAACTCAATTTCGAAGCTTAACACTCGGTTTTCAAATAACTCAACATGCATCACTAGAGTTTCTTATACATAGCTTTATCTCATCATATAACATCAAAATACTAACATGCAAGGGCTGAAATCACACCAAAAACTCAGCAAATCATTATACCTTTCGAATATACAAGAAACCAAACTCAAAATCATGAAGTTTCAAGATCATCACATACATATATACATTCGGCTCCTCTTGAGAGTCATTGCCAAATGTGATGAATCAAGAGGATGCCTTGGTCAAATAGAGGTATAAACCCATCCAAGATCATCTCAAGTTCATCTTTAGGAGCCACCAAAATAGAGACCCTAAGCTCATAAGAACCAAGGCCCTATTTCGGCTCCAAACTCAACATGCAACCAAAGGTCTAACCTCAAAATGAAGATGCAAGCTTGAATGGTGGAGTTCTTGACTTGACAAGCTTGAAATGTTAAAGAAAATGAATAAAAATGGTGGAGAATGGTGGTGTATATGGTTCGGCCGAGAGAGAGAGAGATGAGGGAGAGAGAAGAGAGAGATGAGAGAAGAGGGTTTTGATTTGGTTGGTGTGTGAGAATGAGTGGAGTGTGGTGGAGTGTTCAAGCATTCTTGACCATTTGACTTGACCAAGATGTGGTAGTGGAATGTAGAAATGACCAATCAATCCTTCTAGCTAGTGTTAGTGTAAAATGCATGCAAGGGTAGACTAGACTTTTGATAATTAATAAAAGTGTGATTAAAAGAGTATTAAAAGAATGAGTTTTAGTAAATAAAGTACAAATCAATAAATCATGAAATTAATATCACAAATAATATGAGATTTTAGAAGTTTAATAAAATAGTTTTCACAAATTTTGGACAAGGAATGAATTTTAAAAGAAATATTACAAGTAGAGCTCTAATAGTCACATTTCACATAAATATAAAACACGAATATAATACACGTAAAATCTCGAGAACAAATATATACACCAAACGCTATTTTACAAGTTAAAGCTTATCGGCTACTCGCAATTTATCAAATAACAATAAATCGCATATATCTCTATTATTATTTAATCGGGTAACGGCAACGATCACATTTATTAATAAAAAGCCAAAACCGTCGCAACTAGTAATATTACTTAATCGCGTAGCGAGAATTATTCGTCAAAAGTCATATAAGTACATTATAACGACATACGAAAGTCATGTAACGATAAACGAGTCAAATCACATAATTTGGCAATTAAAACACGAAATTTTATATATCACCAAAATGAAATACTGTAATATATATAAGTCAAATATTACAGGCGTTACATGTTTCCAACTTCAATCTAGTCAATAATGAAGCTAAAAATTGTTTCCGTGCACAAACGAGTCAAGAATGAAACTACAAGTTGATTCCAATTTCAAACAACCGAAATTGAAGCTACAAGTAATTTTCAGTTTCAAACGAGTCTGGAATGAAGCTACAAGTTGTTTCCGACTTCAATCTAGTCAATAATAAAGCTACAAGTTGTTTTCAAGCTCAAACGAGTCAAGAATGAAACTACAAGTTGATTCCAATTTCAAACAACCGAAAATGAAGCTACAAGTTGTTTTCAACTTCTAACGAGTCTGGAAGAATCTGCTAGTTGTTTCCAACTTCAATCTAGTAGATAATGAAACTAAAAATTGTTTCCATGCACAAACGAGTCAAGAATGAAAGTACAAGTTGATTCCAATTTGAAACAACCGAAAATGAAGCTACAAGTAATTTTCAGTTTCAAACGAGTCAGGAATGAAGCTACAAGTTGTTTCTGACTTCAATCTAGTCAATAATAAAGCTACAAGTTGTTTTCAAGCTCAAACGAGTCAAGAATGAAACTACAAGTTGATTCCAATTTCAAACAACCAAAAATGAAACTACAAGTTGTTTTCAACTTCAAATGAGGCTGTAATTAAGCTGCAAGTTGTTTCCAACTTCAATTTAGTCAATAATGAAGCTCCAAGTGGTTTACAAGCTCAAACGATTCAAAAATAATACTACAATTTGATTCCAATTTCAAACAACCAAAAATGAAGCTACAAGTTGTTTTCAATTTCAAACGAGTTTGGAATAAAACTACAACTTGTTTCCAACTTCAATCTAGTCAATAATGAAGCTACAAGTTGTTTTCAGGCTCAAACGAGTCAAGAATGAAAGTACAAGTTGATTCAAATTTCAAACAACCAAAAATGAAGCTACAAGTTGTTTCCAACTTCAATCTAGTCAATAATGAAGCAAAAAATTGTTTCCGTGCACAAACGAGTCAAGAATGAAACTACAAGTTGATTCCAATTTCAAACAACCGAAATTGAAGCTAAAAGTAATTTTCAGTTTCAAACGAGTCTGGAATGAAGCTACAAGTTGTTTCCAACTTCAATCTAGTCAATAATAAAGCTACAAGTTGTTTTCAAGCTCAAACGAGTCAAGAATGAAACTACAAGTTGATTCCAATTTCAAACAACCAAAAATGAAACTACAAGTTGTTTTCAACTTCAAATGAGTCTGGAATTAAGCTGCAAGTTGTTTTCAACTTCAATGTAGTCAATAATGAAGCTCCAAGTGGTTTACAAGCTCAAACGAGTCAAAAATAATACTACAAGTTGATTCTAATTTTAAACAACCAAAAATGAAGCTACAAGTTGTTTCAAACTTCAAACGAGTCTGGAATGAATCTACAAGTTGTTTCCAACTTCAATATAGTCGATAATGAAGCTAAAAATTGTTTCTGTGAACAAACGAGTCAAGAATGAAACTACAAGTTGATTCCAATTTCAAACAACCGAAATTGAAGCTACAAGTAATTTTCAATTTCAAACGAGTCTGGAATGAAGCTACAAGTTGTTTCCAACTTCAATCTAGTTAATAATAAAGCTACAAGTTGTTTTCAAGCTCAAACGAGTCAATAATGAAACTACAAGTTGATTCCAATTTCAAACAACCAAAAATGAAACTACAAGTTTTTTCCAACTTCAAATGAGTCTGGAATTAAGCTGTAAGTTGTTTTCAACTTCAATGTAGTCAATAATGAAGCTCCAAGTGGTTTACAAGCTCAAACGAGTCAAAAATAATACTACAAGTTGATTCCAATTTTAAACAACCAAAAATGAAGCTACAAGTTGTTTCAAACTTCAAACGAGTCTGGAATGAATCTACAAGTTGTTTCCAACGTCAATCTAGTCGATAATGAAGCTAAAAAATGTTTCCGTGCACAAACGAGTCAAGAATGAAACTACAAGTTGATTCCAATTTCAAACAACCGGAAATGAAGCTACAAGTAATTTTCTGTTTCAAACGAGTCTGGAATGAAGCCACAAGTTGTTTCCGACTTCAATCTAGTCAATAATAAAGCTACAAGTTGTTTTCAAGCTCAAACGAGTCAAGAATGAAACTACAAGTTGATTCCAATTTCAAACAACCAAAAATGAAACTACAAGTTGTTTTCAACTTCAAATGAGGCTGTAATTAAGCTGCAAATTGTTTCCAACTTCAATTTAGTCAATAATGAAGCTCCAAGTGGTTTACAAGCTCAAACGAATCAAAAATAATACTACAATTTGATTCCAATTTCAAACAACCAAAAATGAAGCTACAAGTTGTTTTCAATTTCAAACGAGTTTGGAATAAAACTACAACTTGTTTCCAACTTCAATCTAGTCAATAATGAAACTACAAGTTGTTTTCAGGCTCAAACGAGTCAAGAATGAAACTACAAGTTGATTCCAATTTCAAACAACCAAAAATGAAACTACAAGTTGTTTTGAACTTCAAATGAGTCTGGAATTAAGCTGGAAGTTGTTTTCAACTTCAATGTAGTCAATAATGAAGCTCCAAGTGGTTTACAAGCTCAAACGAGTCAAAAATGATACTACAAGTTGATTCCAATTTCAAACAACCAAAAATGAAGCTACAAGTTGTTTCAAACTTCAAACGAGTCTGGAATGAATCTACAAGTTGTTTCCAACTTCTATCTAGTCGATAATGAAGCTAAAAAATGTTTCCGTGCACCAACGAGTCAAGAATGAAACTACAAGTTGATTCCAATTTCAAACAACCGAAAATGAAACTACATGTAATTTTCTGTTTCAAACGAGTCTGGAATGAAGCTACAAGTTGTTTCCAACTTCAATCTAGTCAATAATAAAGCTACAAGTTGATTTCAAGCTCAAACGAGTCAAAAATGAAACTACAAGTTGATTCCAATTTCAAACAACCGAAAATGAAGCTACAAGTTGTTTTCAACTTCAAATGAGTCTGGAATGAAGCTACAAGTTGTTTCCAACTTCAATCTAGTAAATAATAAAGCTACAAGTTGTTTTCAAGCTCAAACGAGTCAAAAATGAAACTACAAGTTAATTCCAATTTCAAACAACCAAAAATGAAGCCACAAGTTGTTTTCAAGCTCAAACGAGTCAAGAATGAAACTACAAGTTGATTCCAATTTCAAACAACCGAAAATGAAGCTACAAGTTGTTTTCAACTTCTAACGAGTCTGGAAGAATCTGCAAGTTGTTTCCAACTTCAATCTAGTCGATGATGAAGCTAAAAATTGTTTCCATGCACAAACGAGTCAAGAATGAAACTACAAGTTGATTCCAATTTGAAACAACCGAAAATGAAGCTACAAGTAATTTTCAGTTTCAAACGAGTCAGGAATGAAGCTACAAGTTGTTTCCGACTTCAATCTAGTTAATAATAAAGCTACAAGTTGTTTTCAAGCTCAAACGAGTCAAGAATGAAACTACAAGTTGATTCCAATTTCAAACAACCAAAAATGAAACTACAAGTTGTTTTCAACTTCAAATGAGGCTGTAATTAAGCTGCAAGTTGTTTCCAACTTCAATTTAGTCAATAATGAAGCTCCAAGTGGTTTACAAGCTCAAACGATTCAAAAATAATACTACAATTTGATTCCAATTTCAAACAACCAAAAATGAAACTACAAGTTTTTTCCAACTTCAAATGAGTCTGGAATTAAGCTGTAAGTTGTTTTCAACTTCAATGTAGTCAATAATGAAGCTCCAAGTGGTTAAAAGCTCAAATGATTCAAAAATAATACTACAATTGTATTCCAATTTCAAACAACCAAAAAGAAGCTACAAGTTGTTTTTAATTTCAAACGAGTTTGGAATAAAACTACAACTTGTTTCCAACTTCAATCTAGTCAATAATGAAGCTACAAGTTGTTTTCAGGCTCAAACGAGTCAAGAATGAAAGTACAAGTTGATTCAAATTTCAAACAACCAAAAATGAAGCTACAAGTTGTTTCCAACTTCAATCTAGTCAATAATGAAGCTAAAAATTGTTTCCGTGCACAAACGAGTCAAGAATGAAACTACAAGTTGATTCCAATTTCAAACAACCGAAAATGAAACTACATGTAATTTTCTGTTTCAAACGAGTCTGGAATGAAGCTACAAGTTGTTTCCAACTTCAATCTAGTCAATAATAAAGCTACAAGTTGATTTCAAGCTCAAACGAGTCAAAAATGAAACTACAAGTTGATTCCAATTTCAAACAACCGAAAATGAAGCTACAAGTTGTTTTCAACTTCAAATGAGTCTGGAATGAAGCTACAAGTTGTTTCCAACTTCAATCTAGTAAATAATAAAGCTACAAGTTGTTTTCAAGCTCAAACGAGTCAAAAATGAAACTACAAGTTAATTCCAATTTCAAACAACCAAAAATGAAGCCACAAGTTGTTTTCAAGCTCAAACGAGTCAAGAATGAAACTACAAGTTGATTCCAATTTCAAACAACCGAAAATGAAGCTACAAGTTGTTTTCAACTTCTAACGAGTCTGGAAGAATCTGCAAGTTGTTTCCAACTTCAATCTAGTCGATGATGAAGCTAAAAATTGTTTCCATGCACAAACGAGTCAAGAATGAAACTACAAGTTGATTCCAATTTGAAACAACCAAAAATGAAGCTACAAGTAATTTTCAGTTTCAAACGAGTCAGGAATGAAGCTACAAGTTGTTTCCGACTTCAATCTAGTCAATAATAAAGCTACAAGTTGTTTTCAAGCTCAAACGAGTCAAGAATGAAACTACAAGTTGATTCCAATTTCAAACAACCAAAAATGAAACTACAAGTTGTTTTCAACTTCAAATGAGGCTGTAATTAAGCTGCAAGTTGTTTCCAACTTCAATTTAGTCAATAATGAAGCTCCAAGTGGTTTACAAGCTCAAACGATTCAAAAATAATACTACAATTTGATTCCAATTTCAAACAACCAAAAATGAAACTACAAGTTTTTTCCAACTTCAAATGAGTCTGGAATTAAGCTGTAAGTTGTTTTCAACTTCAATGTAGTCAATAATGAAGCTCCAAGTGGTTTACAAGCTCAAATGATTCAAAAATAATACTACAATTGTATTCCAATTTCAAACAACCAAAAAGAAGCTACAAGTTGTTTTTAATTTCAAACGAGTTTGGAATAAAACTACAACTTGTTTCCAACTTCAATCTAGTCAATAATGAAGCTACAAGTTGTTTTCAGGCTCAAACGAGTCAAGAATGAAAGTAAAAGTTGATTCAAATTTCAAACAACCAAAAATGAAGCTACAAGTTGTTTCCAACTTCAATCTAGTCAATAATGAAGCTAAAAATTGTTTCCGTGCACAAACGAGTCAAGAATGAAACTACAAGTTGATTCCAATTTCAAACAACCGAAATTGAAGCTACAAGTAATTTTCAGTTTCAAACGAGTCTGGAATGAAGCTACAAGTTGTTTCCGACTTCAATCTAGTCAATAATAAAGCTACAAGTTGTTTTCAAGCTCAAACGAGTCAAGAATGAAACTACAAGTTGATTCCAATTTCAAACAACCGAAAATGAAGCTACAAGTTGTTTTCAACTTCTAACGAGTCTGGAAGAATCTGCAAGTTGTTTCCAACTTCAATCTAGTAGATAATGAAGCTAAAAATTGTTTCCATGCACAAACGAGTCAAGAATGAAAGTACAAGTTGATTCCAATTTGAAACAACCGAAAATGAAGCTACAAGTAATTTTCAGTTTCAAACGAGTCAGGAATGAAGCTACAAGTTGTTTCTGACTTCAATCTAGTCAATAATAAAGCTACAAGTTGTTTTCAAGCTCAAACGAGTCAAGAATGAAACTACAAGTTGATTCCAATTTCAAACAACCAAAAATGAAACTACAAGTTGTTTTCAACTTCAAATGAGGCTGTAATTAAGCTGCAAGTTGTTTCCAACTTCAATTTAGTCAATAATGAAGCTCCAAGTGGTTTACAAGCTCAAACGATTCAAAAATAATACTACAATTTGATTCCAATTTCAAACAACCAAAAATGAAGCTACAAGTTGTTTTCAATTTCAAACGAGTTTGGAATAAAACTACAACTTGTTTCCAACTTCAATCTAGTCAATAATGAAGCTACAAGTTGTTTTCAGGCTCAAACGAGTCAAGAATGAAAGTACAAGTTGATTCAAATTTCAAACAACCAAAAATGAAGCTACAAGTTGTTTCCAACTTCAATCTAGTCAATAATGAAGCAAAAAATTGTTTCCGTGCACAAACGAGTCAAGAATGAAACTACAAGTTGATTCCAATTTCAAACAACCGAAATTGAAGCTAAAAGTAATTTTCAGTTTCAAACGAGTCTGGAATGAAGCTACAAGTTGTTTCCAACTTCAATCTAGTCAATAATAAAGCTACAAGTTGTTTTCAAGCTCAAACGAGTCAAGAATGAAACTACAAGTTGATTCCAATTTCAAACAACCAAAAATGAAACTACAAGTTGTTTTCAACTTCAAATGAGTCTGGAATTAAGCTGCAAGTTGTTTTCAACTTCAATGTAGTCAATAATGAAGCTCCAAGTGGTTTACAAGCTCAAACGAGTCAAAAATAATACTACAAGTTGATTCCAATTTTAAACAACCAAAAATGAAGCTACAAGTTGTTTCAAACTTCAAACGAGTCTGGAATGAATCTACAAGTTGTTTCCAACTTCAATCTAGTCGATAATGAAGCTAAAAATTGTTTCTGTGAACAAACGAGTCAAGAATGAAACTACAAGTTGATTCCAATTTCAAACAACCGAAATTGAAGCTACAAGTAATTTTCAATTTCAAACGAGTCTGGAATGAAGCTACAAGTTGTTTCCAACTTCAATCTAGTTAATAATAAAGCTACAAGTTGTTTTCAAGCTCAAACGAGTCAATAATGAAACTACAAGTTGATTCCAATTTCAAACAACCAAAAATGAAACTACAAGTTTTTTCCAACTTCAAATGAGTCTGGAATTAAGCTGTAAGTTGTTTTCAACTTCAATGTAGTCAATAATGAAGCTCCAAGTGGTTTACAAGCTCAAACGAGTCAAAAATAATACTACAAGTTGATTCCAATTTTAAACAACCAAAAATGAAGCTACAAGTTGTTTCAAACTTCAAACGAGTCTGGAATGAATCTACAAGTTGTTTCCAACGTCAATCTAGTCGATAATGAAGCTAAAAAATGTTTCCGTGCACAAACGAGTCAAGAATGAAACTACAAGTTGATTCCAATTTCAAACAACCGGAAATGAAGCTACAAGTAATTTTCTGTTTCAAACGAGTCTGGAATGAAGCTACAAGTTGTTTCCAACTTCAATCTAGTCAATAATAAAGCTACAAGTTGTTTTCAAGCTCAAACGAGTCAAGAATGAAACTACAAGTTGATTCCAATTTCAAAAAACCAAAAATGAAACTACAAGTTGTTTTCAACTTCAAATGAGTCTGGAATTAAGCTGCAAGTTGTTTTCAACTTCAATGTAGTCAATAATGAAGCTCCAAGTGGTTTACAAGCTCAAACGAGTCAAAAATAATACTACAAGTTGATTCCAATTTTAAACAACCAAAAATGAAGCTACAAGTTGTTTCAAACTTCAAACGAGTCTAGAATGAATCTACAAGTTGTTTCCAACTTCAATCTAGTCGATAATGAAGCTAAAAATTGTTTCCGTGCACAAACGAGTCAAGAATGAAACTACAAGTTGATTCCAATTTCAAACAACCGAAATTGAAGCTACAAGTAATTTTCAGTTTCAAACGAGTCTGGAATAAAGCTACAAGTTGTTTCCAACTTCAATCTAGTTAATAATAAAGCTACAAGTTGTTTTCAAGCTCAAAAGAGTCAATAATGAAACTACAAGTTTATTCCAATTTCAAACAACCAAAAATGAAACTACAAGTTTTTTCAACTTCAAATGAGTCTGGAATTAAGCTGCAAGTTGTTTTCAACTTCAATGTAGTCAATAATGAAGCTCCAAGTGGTTTACCAGCTCAAACGAGTCAAAAATAATACTACAAGTTGATTCCAATTTCAAACAACCAAAAATGAAGCTACAAGTTGTTTCAAACTTCAAACGAGTCTAGAATGAATCTACAAGTTGTTTCCAACTTACATCTAGTCGATAATGAAGCTAAAAAATGTTTCCGTGCACAAACGAGTCAAGAATGAAACTACAAGTTGATTCAAATTTCAAACAACCGAAAATGAAGCTACAAGTAATTTTCTGTTTCAAACGAGTCTGGAATGAAGCTACAAGTTGTTTCCAACTTCAATCTAGTCAATAATAAAGCTACAAGTTGTTTTCAAGCTCAAACGAGTCAAGAATGAAACTACAAGTTGATTCCAATTTCAAACAACCAAAAATGAAACTACAAGTTGTTTTCAACTTCAAATGAGTCTGGAATTAAGCTGCAAGTTGTTTTCAACTTCAATGTAGTCAATAATGAAGCTCCAAGTGGTTTACAAGCTCAAACGAGTCAAAAATAATACTACAAGTTGATTCCAATTTTAAACAACCAAAAATGAAGCTACAAGTTGTTTCAAACTTCAAACGAGTCTGGAATGAATCTACAAGTTGTTTCCAACTTCAATCTAGTCGATAATGAAGCTAAAAATTGTTTCCGTGCACAAACGAGTCAAGAATGAAACTACAAGTTGATTCCAATTTCAAACAACCGAAATTGAAGCTACAAGTAATTTTCAGTTTCAAACGAGTCTGGAATGAAGCTACAAGTTGTTTCCAACTTCAATCTAGTTAATAATAAAGCTACAAGTTGTTTTCAAGCTCAAAAGAGTCAATAATGAAACTACAAGTTTATTCCAATTTCAAACAACCAAAAATGAAACTACAAGTTTTTTTCAACTTCAAATGAGTCTGGAATTAAGCTGCAAGTTGTTTTCAACTTCAATGTAGTCAATAATGAAGCTCCAAGTGGTTTACCAGCTCAAACGAGTCAAAAATAATACTACAAGTTGATTCCAATTTCAAACAACCAAAAATGAAGCTACAAGTTGTTTCAAACTTCAAACGAGTCTAGAATGAATCTACAAGTTGTTTCCAACTTACATCTAGTCGATAATGAAGCTAAAAAATGTTTCCGTGCACAAACGAGTCAAGAATGAAACTACAAGTTGATTCCAATTTCAAACAACCGAAAATGAAGCTACAAGTAATTTTCTGTTTCAAACGAGTCTGGAATGAAGCTACAAGTTGTTTCCAACTTCAATCTAGTCAATAATAAAGCTACAAGTTGTTTTCAAGCTCAAACGAGTCAAGAATGAAACTACAAGTTGATTCCAATTTCAAACAACCAAAAATGAAACTACAAGTTGTTTTCAACTTCAAATGAGTCTGGAATTAAGCTGCAAGTTGTTTTCAACTTCAATGTAGTCAATAATGAAGCTCCAAGTGATTTACAAGCTCAAACGAGTCAAAAATAATACTACAAGTTGATTCCGATTTCAAACAACCAAAAATGAAGCTACATGTTGTTTCAAACTTCAAACGAGTCTGGAATGAATCTACAAGTTGTTTCCAACTTCAATCTAGTCGATAATGAAGCTAAAAAATGTTTCCGTGCACAAACGAGTCAAGAATGAAACTACAAGTTGATTCCAATTTCAAACAACCGAAAATGAAACTACATGTAATTTTCTGTTTCAAACGAGTCTGGAATGAAGCTACAAGTTGTTTCCAACTTCAATCTAGTCAATAATAAAGCTACAAGTTGATTTCAAGCTCAAACGAGTCAAAAATGAAACTACAAGTTGATTCCAATTTCAAACAACCGAAAATGAAGCTACAAGTTGTTTTCAACTTCAAATGAGTCTGGAATGAAGCTACAAGTTGTTTCCAACTTCAATCTAGTAAATAATAAAGCTACAAGTTGTTTTCAAGCTCAAACGAGTCAAAAATGAAACTACAAGTTAATTCCAATTTCAAACAACCAAAAATGAAGCCACAAGTTGTTTTCAAGCTCAAACGAGTCAAGAATGAAACTACAAGTTGATTCCAATTTCAAACAACCGAAAATGAAGCTACAAGTTGTTTTCAACTTCTAACGAGTCTGGAAGAATCTGCAAGTTGTTTCCAACTTCAATCTAGTCGATGATGAAGCTAAAAATTGTTTCCATGCACAAACGAGTCAAGAATGAAACTACAAGTTGATTCCAATTTGAAACAACCAAAAATGAAGCTACAAGTAATTTTCAGTTTCAAACGAGTCAGGAATGAAGCTACAAGTTGTTTCCGACTTCAATCTAGTCAATAATAAAGCTACAAGTTGTTTTCAAGCTCAAACGAGTCAAGAATGAAACTACAAGTTGATTCCAATTTCAAACAACCAAAAATGAAACTACAAGTTGTTTTCAACTTCAAATGAGGCTGTAATTAAGCTGCAAGTTGTTTCCAACTTCAATTTAGTCAATAATGAAGCTCCAAGTGGTTTACAAGCTCAAACGATTCAAAAATAATACTACAATTTGATTCCAATTTCAAACAACCAAAAATGAAGCTACAAGTTGTTTTCAATTTCAAACGAGTTTGGAATAAAACTACAACTTGTTTCCAACTTCAATCTAGTCAATAATGAAGCTACAAGTTGTTTTCAGGCTCAAACGAGTCAAGAATGAAAGTACAAGTTGATTCAAATTTCAAACAACCAAAAATGAAGCTACAAGTTGTTTCCAACTTCAATCTAGTCAATAATGAAGCTAAAAATTGTTTCCGTGCACAAACGAGTCAAGAATGAAACTACAAGTTGATTCCAATTTCAAACAACCAAAAATGAAACTACAAGTTGTTTTCAACTTCAAATGAGTCTGGAATTAAGCTGCAAGTTGTTTTCAACTTCAATGTAGTCAATAATGAAGCTCCAAGTGGTTTACAAGCTCAAACGAGTCAAAAATAATACTACAAGTTGATTCCAATTTTAAACAACCAAAAATGAAGCTACAAGTTGTTTCAAACTTCAAACGAGTCTGGAATGAATCTACAAGTTGTTTCCAACTTCAATCTAGTCGATAATGAAGCTAAAAATTGTTTCCGTGCACAAACGAGTCAAGAATGAAACTACAAGTTGATTCCAATTTCAAACAACCGAAATTGAAGCTACAAGTAATTTTCAGTTTCAAACGAGTCTGGAATGAAGCTACAAGTTGTTTCCAACTTCAATCTAGTTAATAATAAAGCTACAAGTTGTTTTCAAGCTCAAAAGAGTCAATAATGAAACTACAAGTTTATTCCAATTTCAAACAACCAAAAATGAAACTACAAGTTTTTTTCAACTTCAAATGAGTCTGGAATTAAGCTGCAAGTTGTTTTCAACTTCAATGTAGTCAATAATGAAGCTCCAAGTGGTTTACCAGCTCAAACGAGTCAAAAATAATACTACAAGTTGATTCCAATTTCAAACAACCAAAAATGAAGCTACAAGTTGTTTCAAACTTCAAACGAGTCTAGAATGAATCTACAAGTTGTTTCCAACTTACATCTAGTCGATAATGAAGCTAAAAAATGTTTCCGTGCACAAACGAGTCAAGAATGAAACTACAAGTTGATTCCAATTTCAAACAACCGAAAATGAAGCTACAAGTAATTTTCTGTTTCAAACGAGTCTGGAATGAAGCTACAAGTTGTTTCCAACTTCAATCTAGTCAATAATAAAGCTACAAGTTGTTTTCAAGCTCAAACGAGTCAAGAATGAAACTACAAGTTGATTCCAATTTCAAACAACCAAAAATGAAACTACAAGTTGTTTTCAACTTCAAATGAGTCTGGAATTAAGCTGCAAGTTGTTTTCAACTTCAATGTAGTCAATAATGAAGCTCCAAGTGATTTACAAGCTCAAACGAGTCAAAAATAATACTACAAGTTGATTCCGATTTCAAACAACCAAAAATGAAGCTACATGTTGTTTCAAACTTCAAACGAGTCTGGAATGAATCTACAAGTTGTTTCCAACTTCAATCTAGTCGATAATGAAGCTAAAAAATGTTTCCGTGCACAAACGAGTCAAGAATGAAACTACAAGTTGATTCCAATTTCAAACAACCGAAAATGAAACTACATGTAATTTTCTGTTTCAAACGAGTCTGGAATGAAGCTACAAGTTGTTTCCAACTTCAATCTAGTCAATAATAAAGCTACAAGTTGATTTCAAGCTCAAACGAGTCAAAAATGAAACTACAAGTTGATTCCAATTTCAAACAACCGAAAATGAAGCTACAAGTTGTTTTCAACTTCAAATGAGTCTGGAATGAAGCTACAAGTTGTTTCCAACTTCAATCTAGTAAATAATAAAGCTACAAGTTGTTTTCAAGCTCAAACGAGTCAAAAATGAAACTACAAGTTAATTCCAATTTCAAACAACCAAAAATGAAGCCACAAGTTGTTTTCAAGCTCAAACGAGTCAAGAATGAAACTACAAGTTGATTCCAATTTCAAACAACCGAAAATGAAGCTACAAGTTGTTTTCAACT
Source organism: Daucus carota subsp. sativus (assembly GCF_001625215.2). NCBI lineage: Eukaryota > Viridiplantae > Streptophyta > Magnoliopsida > Apiales > Apiaceae > Daucus > Daucus carota. Next base: position 8,762,534 of record NC_030382.2, on the reverse strand, counting down.
TCTAACGAGTCTGGAAGAATCTGCAAGTTGTTTCCAACTTCAATCTAGTCGATGATGAAGCTAAAAATTGTTTCCATGCACAAACGAGTCAAGAATGAAACTACAAGTTGATTCCAATTTGAAACAACCAAAAATGAAGCTACAAGTAATTTTCAGTTTCAAACGAGTCAGGAATGAAGCTACAAGTTGTTTCCGACTTCAATCTAGTCAATAATAAAGCTACAAGTTGTTTTCAAGCTCAAACGAGTCAAGAATGAAACTACAAGTTGATTCCAATTTCAAACAACCAAAAATGAAACTACAAGTTGTTTTCAACTTCAAATGAGGCTGTAATTAAGCTGCAAGTTGTTTCCAACTTCAATTTAGTCAATAATGAAGCTCCAAGTGGTTTACAAGCTCAAACGATTCAAAAATAATACTACAATTTGATTCCAATTTCAAACAACCAAAAATGAAGCTACAAGTTGTTTTCAATTTCAAACGAGTTTGGAATAAAACTACAACTTGTTTCCAACTTCAATCTAGTCAATAATGAAGCTACAAGTTGTTTTCAGGCTCAAACGAGTCAAGAATGAAAGTACAAGTTGATTCAAATTTCAAACAACCAAAAATGAAGCTACAAGTTGTTTCCAACTTCAATCTAGTCAATAATGAAGCTAAAAATTGTTTCCGTGCACAAACGAGTCAAGAATGAAACTACAAGTTGATTCCAATTTCAAACAACCGAAATTGAAGCTAAAAGTAATTTTCAGTTTCAAACGAGTCTGGAATGAAGCTACAAGTTGTTTCCAACTTCAATCTAGTCGATAATGAAGCTAAAAATTGTTTCCGTGCACAAACGAGTCAAGAATGAAACTACAAGTTGATTCCAATTTCAAACAACCGAAATTGAAGCTACAAGTAATTTTCAATTTCAAACGAGTCTGGAATGAAGCTACAAGTTGTTTCCAACTTCAATCTAGTTAATAATAAAGCTACAAGTTGTTTTCAAGCTCAAACGAGTCAATAATGAAACTACAAGTTGATTCCAATTTCAAACAACCAAAAATGAAACTACAAGTTTTTTCCAACTTCAAATGAGTCTGGAATTAAGCTGTAAGTTGTTTTCAACTTCAATGTAGTCAATAATGAAGCTCCAAGTGGTTTACAAGCTCAAATGATTCAAAAATAATACTACAATTGTATTCCAATTTCAAACAACCAAAAAGAAGCTACAAGTTGTTTTCAATTTCAAACGAGTTTGGAATAAAACTACAACTTGTTTCCAACTTCAATCTAGTCAATAATGAAGCTACAAGTTGTTTTCAGGCTCAAACGAGTCAAGAATGAAAGTACAAGTTGATTCAAATTTCAAACAACCAAAAATGAAGCTACAAGTTGTTTCCAACTTCAATCTAGTCAATAATGAAGCTAAAAATTGTTTCCGTGCACAAACGAGTCAAGAATGAAACTACAAGTTGATTCCAATTTCAAACAACCGAAATTGAAGCTACAAGTAATTTTCAGTTTCAAACGAGTCTGGAATGAAGCTACAAGTTGTTTCCGACTTCAATCTAGTCAATAATAAAGCTACAAGTTGTTTTCAAGCTCAAACGAGTCAAGAATGAAACTACAAGTTGATTCCAATTTCAAACAACCGAAAATGAAGCTACAAGTTGTTTTCAACTTCTAACGAGTCTGGAAGAATCTGCAAGTTGTTTCCAACTTCAATCTAGTAGATAATGAAGCTAAAAATTGTTTCCATGCACAAACGAGTCAAGAATGAAAGTACAAGTTGATTCCAATTTGAAACAACCGAAAATGAAGCTACAAGTAATTTTCAGTTTCAAACGAGTCAGGAATGAAGCTACAAGTTGTTTCCGACTTCAATCTAGTCAATAATAAAGCTACAAGTTGTTTTCAAGCTCAAACGAGTCAAGAATGAAACTACAAGTTGATTCCAATTTCAAACAACCAAAAATGAAACTACAAGTTGTTTCCAACTTCAAATGAGGCTGTAATTAAGCTGCAAGTTGTTTCCAACTTCAATTTAGTCAATAATGAAGCTCCAAGTGGTTTACAAGCTCAAACGATTCAAAAATAATACTACAATTTGATTCCAATTTCAAACAACCAAAAATGAAACTACAAGTTGTTTTCAATTTCAAACGAGTTTGGAATAAAACTACAACTTGTTTTCAACTTCAATCTAGTCAATAATGAAGCTACAAGTTGTTTTCAGGCTCAAACGAGTCAAGAATGAAAGTACAAGTTGATTCAAATTTCAAACAACCAAAAATGAAGCTACAAGTTGTTTCCAACTTCAATCTAGTCAATAATGAAGCAAAAAATTGTTTCCGTGCACAAACGAGTCAAGAATGAAACTACAAGTTGATTCCAATTTCAAACAACCGAAATTGAAGCTAAAAGTAATTTTCAGTTTCAAACGAGTCTGGAATGAAGCTACAAGTTGTTTCCAACTTCAATCTAGTTAATAATAAAGCTACAAGTTGTTTTCAAGCTCAAACGAGTCAAGAATGAAACTACAAGTTGATTCCAATTTCAAACAACCAAAAATGAAACTACAAGTTGTTTTAAACTTCAAATGAGTCTGGAATTAAGCTGCAAGTTGTTTTCAACTTCAATGTAGTCAATAATGAAGCTCCAAGTGGTTTACAAGCTCAAACGAGTCAAAAATAATACTACAAGTTGATTCCAATTTTAAACAACCAAAAATGAAGCTACAAGTTGTTTCAAACTTCAAACGAGTCTGGAATGAATCTACAAGTTGTTTCCAACTTCAATCTAGTCGATAATGAAGCTAAAAATTGTTTCTGTGAACAAATGAGTCAAGAATGAAACTACAAGTTGATTCCAATTTCAAACAACCGAAATTGAAGCTACAAGTAATTTTCAATTTCAAACGAGTCTGGAATGAAGCTACAAGTTGTTTCCAACTTCAATCTAGTTAATAATAAAGCTACAAGTTGTTTTCAAGCTCAAACGAGTCAATAATGAAACTACAAGTTGATTCCAATTTCAAACAACCAAAAATGAAACTACAAGTTTTTTCCAACTTCAAATGAGTCTGGAATTAAGCTGTAAGTTGTTTTCAACTTCAATGTAGTCAATAATGAAGCTCCAAGTGGTTTACAAGCTCGAACGAGTCAAAAATAATACTACAAGTTGGTTCCAATTTTAAACAACCAAAAATGAAGCTACAAGTTGTTTCAAACTTCAAACGAGTCTGGAATGAATCTACAAGTTGTTTCCAACTTCAATCTAGTCGATAATGAAGCTAAAAAATGTTTCCGTGCACAAACGAGTCAAGAATGAAACTACAAGTTGATTCCAATTTCAAACAACCGAAAATGAAGCTACAAGTAATTTTCTGTTTCAAACGAGTCTGGAATGAAGCTACAAGTTGTTTCCAACTTCAATCTAGTCAATAATAAAGCTACAAGTTGTTTTCAAGCTCAAACGAGTCAAGAATGAAACTACAAGTTGATTCCAATTTCAAAAAACCAAAAATGAAACTACAAGTTGTTTTCAACTTCAAATGAGTCTGGAATTAAGTTGGAAGTTGTTTTCAACTTCAATGTAGTCAATAATGAAGCTCCAAGTGGTTTACAAGCTCAAATGATTCAAAAATAATACTACAATTGTATTCCAATTTCAAACAACCAAAAAGAAGCTACAAGTTGTTTTCAATTTCAAACGAGTTTGGAATAAAACTACAACTTGTTTCCAACTTCAATCTAGTCAATAATGAAGCTACAAGTTGTTTTCAGGCTCAAACGAGTCAAGAATGAAAGTACAAGTTGATTCAAATTTCAAACAACCAAAAATGAAGCTACAAGTTGTTTCCAACTTCAATCTAGTCAATAATGAAGCTAAAAATTGTTTCCGTGCACAAACGAGTCAAGAATGAAACTACAAGTTGATTCCAATTTCAAACAACCGAAATTGAAGCTACAAGTAATTTTCAGTTTCAAACGAGTCTAGAATGAAGCTACAAGTTGTTTCCGACTTCAATCTAGTCAATAATAAAGCTACAAGTTGTTTTCAAGCTCAAACGAGTCAAGAATGAAACTACAAGTTGATTCCAATTTCAAACAACCGAAAATGAAGCTACAAGTTGTTTTCAACTTCTAACGAGTCTGGAAGAATCTGCAAGTTGTTTCCAACTTCAATCTAGTAGATAATGAAGCTAAAAATTGTTTCCATGCACAAACGAGTCAAGAATGAAAGTACAAGTTGATTCCAATTTGAAACAACCGAAAATGAAGCTACAAGTAATTTTCAGTTTCAAACGAGTCAGGAATGAAGCTACAAGTTGTTTCCGACTTCAATCTAGTCAATAATAAAGCTACAAGTTGTTTTCAAGCTCAAACGAGTCAAGAATGAAACTACAAGTTGATTCCAATTTCAAACAACCAAAAATGAAACTACAAGTTGTTTTCAACTTCAAATGAGGCTGTAATTAAGCTGCAAGTTGTTTTCAACTTCAATTTAGTCAATAATGAAGCTCCAAGTGGTTTACAAGCTCAAATGATTCAAAAATAATACTACAATTTGATTCCAATTTCAAACAACCAAAAATGAAGCTACAAGTTGTTTTCAATTTCAAACGAGTTTGGAATAAAACTACAACTTGTTTCCAACTTCAATCTAGTCAATAATGAAGCTACAAGTTGTTTTCAGGCTCAAACGAGTCAAGAATGAAAGTACAAGTTGATTCAAATTTCAAACAACCAAAAATGAAGCTACAAGTTGTTTCCAACTTCAATCTAGTCAATAATGAAGCAAAAAATTGTTTCCGTGCACAAACGAGTCAAGAATGAAACTACAAGTTGATTCCAATTTCAAACAACCGAAATTGAAGCTAAAACTAATTTTCAGTTTCAAACGAGTCTGGAATGAAGCTACAAGTTGTTTCCAACTTCAATCTAGTTAATAATAAAGCTACAAGTTGTTTTCAAGCTCAAACGAGTCAAGAATGAAACTACAAGTTGATTCCAATTTCAAACAACCAAAAATGAAACTACAAGTTGTTTTCAACTTCAAATGAGTCTGGAATTAAGCTGCAAGTTGTTTTCTACTTCAATGTAGTCAATAATGAAGCTCCAAGTGGTTTACAAGCTCAAACGAGTCAAAAATAATACTACAAGTTGATTCCAATTTTAAACAACCAAAAATAAAGCTACAAGTTGTTTCAAACTTCAAACGAGTCTGGAATGAATCTACAAGTTGTTTCCAACTTCAATCTAGTCGATAATGAAGCTAAAAATTGTTTCTGTGAACAATCGAGTCAAGAATGAAACTACAAGTTGATTCTGTTAGGGTTATACTGAAATATTCGTTTGAAGTATATAACAATTATTTGAGAATCTTCAATGCATGTTTTCACATTGTCTGTATATTATATATTGTAGACAATTGTTCGGTGAAATCTACACTACACGCAAGCGCACGTGATCACAAGTAATATATTAAGTTCGATCCCACAGAGACTGGTGAATTAAGAATACGCACCTATGCAACAATGTATGATCAATTATCACTGCTAAGACAATTAACAAGGATTGGTTTCTTTTATACTAATAATTAAAATTGCTAATCAAATTCAGAATAGGAAAACACATGGGATTCTAACTTCATTATCGAATTCATCTAGAATTGAAATTACTGATTAACATGCGACTGTTGATCCTAATCAGACAACACGAAAGTAATACATGCCAACTCTCGTTGCACACATATCATACCAATCAAAATCCGCAATTAAGACAGAAATCTCATGGACACCAACAAAGCTCAGACCCTATATCTCTATAGCGGTAGTGTAAGCAGAGAGGTTTAATAACAAGTCATCTATCGTGATTACACAGGGTGATAAAAATAGTTCAAGTCTACCACAAATTATGTTTCATTCACATAATCCTATGTTTACATGGCATAGTTCTAAATTCAATCATCCACTCTCGCTTCAGAAAGAATTAACAAACAACTCAGAAGTTAGCTACGCTCCTAAGAAGAATAAGCACGGCTCATGCAAAGAAATCAACGTACGTCACAAAATCAAGTAATTAATATTCGATACTAGATTACATCGATAAATCCATTAGAATCCCATGAAGGCGGTTAGTTCATAATCGAACTAATCGACATCATGGGTTCTAATGAAAACATGATAAATAAACTACGAGAATTAAACGGAATAAAAATGCTTGAATTAATAATAATAAGGATCACACGTTACAGATTTGATGTTCACGATCTTGCTCGAAACTGTCACTTCCTCGCAAAGAACGATCCAATACAACTGATAATGTGCTTGAATGATTAAAACTTAACTACGATATTGTTCTTCCTAAAAACTACTTGGAGGCTAGGGTTTTACACATGAGAATTTAAAATAAATTGACCAAGTCAACCGGGCCTCGACCGCTGCGAAAATCCGCTAAAAAGCTGTACAAAATCGGCCCGGGGAAGTTCTGCTGGGCGCGGCCGCGCTAACTTAGCGCAGGCGCGCTAGATGCAGCAGTCTGTAGCGCGGGCGCGCTACAGGTTAGCGCGGGCGCGCTAGTGTCTGTGATGGCACTCCCGTTTCTTCGTTTCTTGCTCGTTCTCGCGTGCATGTCCTTCCTCGCTTCTAGTACCACTTCCGTAGGTGATCACGGTTGCATTTAGCATATGCAACAAGCCCTTTAAACCCCTAGATAGCTCTAGTGGACGAGTGTGTTCTCGTGAGGGTTTGTAGAAGATGTACCCACAAAATCCCAAGTCGCGGTGAATCCACAATTCTCTATTCTTGCAATTAATGCACCAAAACCAACCTAAAATGATAGAAAATCACTTCATCACCTCAACTCGTGACCTGCACAGAAAAACAATAAAAACACATCAAAAGACACTAAACACTTAAGTACAATCAACCAATTTAAGTGGAAATGAAGGCCTATAAGTGTGTATAAATACCACTTATCACACCCCCAAACTTAAACTGATGCTTGTCCTCAAGCGTCAACGACACTATACAATAATACAATGCAATGCATGAATGCAACTACGTGATGTGTTAGGTCCAAAGTATCGTAGAAGGGGGGGTTGAATACGATACTCACTACAATTTAAAATTCTTTCGAATCTTGCGGATAAACAAATTGCAGTTCTGTAATGGGTTTCGTGTTCCGGATATTTATTGGGTCGGTTTCTGAGGATATGAAAATATTAAACCAACACACAATATTTTCCAAGGTATATCTGTATATTGATAAAATACCTCGAAGGTGCTACAAATCCAAACCCGAAGGTTGGCTACAATGACCACTCCTCTAAATATTACAAGCCCTATCCACTACAAATATTTATGGTACAAAACTAGGCTAGGGTGTGTGTATATTTGAGAGAGTTTGTGCATAGCACTTGGCCATCCATCCCGAAGGATGATGTATATTGTGAGAACCACAATCACATATTTATAGGCTTTCATAAACTAACCATGGTTAACGAGTTCGTCCTGGACGACTTGAGTTCGTCCTGGACGGATTCGATTTATAAAAATAAATCTAACTCCATTGAATGCAGAAAGTGGCGCAAGTTCTATATACACACATATATATATAACAAAGTTGCGCTTTGAACATATATATATGTATATATAGAAAGTCAAACATTGCGCCAGTCAATTGTTGCGCCTTAACATGTCTTCACTGTTGCCATTGTTCTTCCAGTACTTGGAGAAATTTCAAGTAATCAAAGTTGCGTTTTGGACAAGTCAAACTTGGCGCCAGTTGAGTCAAACCTTGCGCTAATACAGTGTACCACTGTGTTTTGCCTTAGACACAGGATGAAACTTGCGCTTTAGAATCTCCAATGTACGTAGCGCCATCTTTGACTTGGGGTCAAAGTTTGCGCCATAAAGCTTATACTCAGTGTAGCTGTGAGCACTTAGAAAATTTCTAAGTGGAGAGGGATGTCGAGGCGCAAACTTTGACTTGGTCAAAGTTTGCGCTTCAACACAGTTGATGCCTTTCCTGTACAAAGTACTTAGACAGAATTGTGCATCTTTAGCTGAGGTTGACCTGAGTCAAAGTTTGCGCTTTGACTCTTGGTCAAACCTTGCGCCTAGTGCACCTGTATTAAGCTTTGTGACTTAGACATATTTGCACCATTATATATATTTATATTATATTATATTCATAATATTATATAAATATATGTATAAATAAAGATATATATATATAAATGTATATAAATAACATTTATATAAACATATAGTAATATATATATATACATATATTTAAATATATTCTCATATATTTAAATATATATAATATACATAAAATTATATGTAAATATAAATATAAATATATATAGGGATATATATATATATAATTACTTATAGATATAAATATATACATATATTTATGCACATAATATAATATATATATATATACACTTAAATATATAAGTGTTTATGTAAAATATAAATTCATATACTATATACATATATATTTATTTAAATATATATACATATAAATATACATATACATATGTTTAAAAACATATATACATATATATTATATATATTATATTTAATTAAATATACATATATACATATATAATTATATTTGTACATATACAAATATATAAGTGCACACATATATAAAATGTCACTTCCTGATATGGCTTTCTGTGGAAGCTTTGACATATGGCATTTGAGCAGTAAGCTTTGGCATAACAGGCATTTGGCTTGGCTTGGCTTTGGAACAAATGACTTGATATGACTGGATCAATTCTTCGATCGATAAATACTTTGCAAAGCTCCGTACGTGCTGACGCTTAGTGCACTGGTCTGGTTCACAAGCGACTAACACTGAAGTTGAACATTGTACCTTCTTTGTCAGCAAACATTGATCAGTCGGTTCCGGGTTAGTTTATGCTTCAGTTTGTTGATTATAAATAACCAACCAAGATATATAGAAATATCTTGCTTCAGGGGTTGCACTGAAATCTTTCGAGTACTTAAACAACATCTTCATTGCTTCCACAATCTTGAATACTTCAATCTTTATTCTTCACTGAGGCATGAACATATTAATGAACTTCTTCCAGTGAACTTATTCCTTCAAGACTGTAGATGGCTTCTTCAACCTTTGTCTTCGTATCTTCCGATTCCGGTGCAGGCGTAGTGTTATTTACTTGTCCTGTTCTATTGTTGAGTTATTATCCCTATGTAACAGATAGGGTTGTCTTTACATTTAGACTTACATGATGAATGAGTGAACTATGAAGTAATTGCCTTGCAAATTTTTAATACCTCAGATTGTGCTAATGTTCTCGAATTTCATCTCTCTCGCTACCAAGTCAATTACTCTTCTATTTACAAGTGTGGAGTGCCAGTGTGTGCAAGCATGCTCTTTTATTGAGACAAGACAAAAACTACTACTCCCATAGAATCCCAATCAAGAATCGTAAAAGTTTAAAACTAACACCCCGTCACTCAAGTCCAACTAAAAGCCAAGGTCCCAAAGAATGTCCACACCCTTCTATTTTATTCACTATTTTTTTTTTCTTTTTATTGGTGTTTAATTGCTTGGTCTAAGGTCAGAGCGCTTCGCAGTGTAAATGCGTTACGAACACCATAAGACTTCACACACCAATTATTCACTTTATTCTAGTGGTTTATTTAACCGTGCAATGGCTGAGATCCCTAAAGATTTATGCACTAGTACCCATGTAGCGAGCGTTGGGTCAACAATCCCAAACCACGAAGGGCTTTAGGTTGTTAGGCACAAAGTCCCCTCAGACTTAATTACTCGAGTACTAATGAGCTCAACCTAGTTAATTCTACCACTTATTTTTTTAGTGAATTTATTACTACTATATTTTTTTTTCTTTTTTTTTTTTTTTAAGAAAGGCATATCTACTCCTCAGTTCCCCCAAACTTAAGATTTACAGACCTAAGCTGAAGGGTGTTCAATTCAATCCTAGAATTCATGGAATTTCGTCTAAGTCCTATCTCAAGAACATATGTGAATTACAATTTCCAACACAAGCAATTTCCAAGTACTAACCTAGCATTGCAATTGAAACTACTAATCAAGAACTACGCACATAACTATTCATAGGCAATTAACTTGGCTTAACTTCATAATTCATGCAAATGCTCGTGATACTAACTATGACAATTACCACTAAACATGTTAAAATAAAAAAAATTGAGAAAAATAAGAAAGAAAACGTGAGAAATAATCAAAGCAAAATAAAATAAACGTGAACTACATGATCTAACTACACATGCAAATAATAATAAAAAAAAACTATCTAATAATATGCTCTTCCTTAGATTACCACCCCCAAACTTAAAATTTTCAATGTCCCCATTGAAAGTGATAAAAAGGCTAGAGCGCCCACATACCTACTCGGAGTCCGAGTCCTCCCCCTCCTCTGCTGGAGGTGAATCAGGTGGAGGATACTGCATCCCTGCTCCGAATACTGGCCACTGAACTGTGACCCCCTGTGCCTGGAAAGCACTACCTAGAGCCTGTGTCAAGTCATAAGCAAACCTCTGGTGGATGTCGTGCATGGTGTCCATCCGTCTAGCTAGGCGGCGATAATGAGCATCTCCCATTGGTTCGGAGCTCCTCTCCGTCTGTGAAGTACCAGCTCCAGAAGCTCTAGGCTGCTCCCTCCTCACAAACTCTGGACGTCCCCCTGGCATCTCATCATATAAGTACCCGAGGCCTCGAGGGTGGGGAATTCCTCCATCCCACTCTGTCATCCGACTGATCGCCGAATGATCAATAGGTGTCCCTGGCAACTGTAATTGCTCGTTGGATGGCCAACGAACACCGCTCGTTCGACAGAGCTTCGTCACAATTGTGCCATATGGAATGGCACCAGTGGTTCCTCCCTTCAAGAACCTCAGAATCCCCTGATGAATAACATGTCCCAGATCAATATACTTGCCCGAGACAATCCCAAAGAGCAGAATAGCTCTCTCCACTGTCACCTCATGCCCATGTGAAGATGGCATGATGTTAGCACAGATGAAGGCGTTCCACGCCTTCGCATACCGGTTCAACGCGGCTGCTGGAAACGAAACATGTGCCGGCAAAGGAGGTGCAGTCATCTTCCAATGTGTGTCCGGTACACACATGTCATACACCAACCGCTCAAAATCAATTGGATCGTCATCAAAACGGCGTTTGGCACGCCCAATCCTCTCAACCACCCAATCTTCTTCATTACGGCGCTTGGCACGCCCCCCAATAACTCTACGGATCGCCTCCGCACTATAATCAACACGGATTCCCCGTACCACAGTGAATCCATCTCGATTCTCCTTGGCATTAGCATAAAACTCTCGAATAATAGCCAAGGGAACCGCCTCCGGAGCCTCGCAAAAAGATTCCCAACCCCTCTCTTGAACCATGTTCAAAAGCTCACCATCCTCCGCCGTGGGTAAGAATCCCCTCTCCTTAACTAACGACTTATTCATAAGCCGTTGAAACTCGGTTCGCGCACCATCCGAGGTGAACTCAACCTCACCCATCGAAGAAGAATCGCTAGATGTAGGGGCTTGTGAGCTAGTTCCTTGTGATCTACGGGCTCGTTTGGGTGCCATTGGTAAGGATTTAGAGTTGCAAGAGGTTTATGTGTAATGGGTTTGAAAGATTGGATGAAGGTTGTGTGTATGGATGTGTATATATATTTAGGGTTTAGAGAATTATAATGGGATTTGGATGTGGGTTTTGTGTTTATATAAGGATTGTAGAGTTGAGTTAGGGTTTTATGGGATGTATTTCGGGCTAAGCATGCAAAATTAGGATTGTGGGCTTTTAAAAACGAAAAAAGAAAATTTTTGGGTGAAAATTCGGCTGACTCGGCAGTCAGTAGCGCGGCCGCGCTAAGTATAGCGCGGGCGCGCCGTGAAACTTAGCGCGGGCGCGCTGACACTAGCGCGGGCGCGCTAGTGTCTGACCCCGAAGGCTGAATTTTTCGATTTTTTGTGTTTTTGAGGTTTACAATGGTACAATGTGGTTCCAATGCGTGGGTTGCCTCCCACGAAGCGCTTGTTTAACGTCGTTAGCTCGACGTGAAGTCCAGACTTAATCCGATTCTGATGAAGTATCCTGTGGAGGATACCTCGTTCCATAACCAAACGAATCCCAAGTAACATTGACGTCTAGTGCCAAGAACACTTCAGCAAGAGAATCCGTTAGTATATCAGCAAAGCGACCAATTCGTTCCTCCAACACGTCAATACGCCTGATTATTCTTCGGTACTGTGCTTCATTCAGTGTTGAAACAGCAGGTGGTTGAACTACAGATTGGTTATTCGCACTGGCAGAGAATAGAGGACAAGTGTCTCCACATGCATTAAAGTTTGAGTCTGAGTGAGCTCTGATTCTGTGCCAATTAGTCATCTGGACTTCCTGAGTGACTTCGACCGCTTCATCCTCCTCCGATTCTTCCTCTTTTGGAATCTTCCACTTTAGATCTTTGTGCTCAGCAGCGGCTAGTTTCTCTATCAGTTCGTAAGCATCATCGAAGCTTTTGTTCCACAAACTTCCTCCAGCTGCCACGTCTAACTCTGCTCTACATTGACTGTTAAGACCCCTGTAGAAGTAATTAATTGCCATCCCCGGAGGCATGTCATCTTCCTTGAGATTTTCGAGAATCTTCTTGAATCGGTCCCACGCTAGGCAAAGATATTCTCCCGAGAATTGAGAGAATTTGCCTTCAGTGTTTTTGATAGCTGATACTTTGATTAGAGGATAAAACCTTGTACAGAATATTTTCTCCAACTTGTTCCAGCTATTAGTAGTGCTTGCCGAGAGAGAGATAAACCACGATCGTGCTACATCACGTAGCGTGAATGGAAAGAGTCTCAGCTTCACTAGATCTTTAGGTCCGATATTGAAATCCAATGCAGTAATGAATTTCTCGAAATTCCTTAGATGTAGGTTTGGGTCCTCAAGAACAGAACCCCCAAATTGAATGGTATCTTGCAGCTTGAGAATGATTGATGGTTTGATGCGAATGCCACTGGCTGATATTGCTGGTTCAATTGTGTCAGCCTGATTATCATTGATGTTCAAACGAGAAAATTCACGTGACGCCTCACCAACTGCTGTCCTTGCATAATTCATTGTTTCAGAATCAGAGAAAGAAGATGAATCCATTGCTTCCTTACTGGTTTGAGAATGTGTTTGCATAAACGCGATCCAAGCACCTGAAATAAAGAAAAGAAGAAAAGTGAGAAGAGAATAGAATCCTAGTCAGTGAGTTTTAATGCACACTGATGACAAGTACATAAACTAATTAATTAACACCGAGTCCCCGGCAGCGGCGCCAAAAACTTGTTCGGTGAAATCTACACTACACGCAAGCGCACGTGATCACAAGTAATATATTAAGTTCGATCCCACAGAGACTGGTGAATTAAGAATACGCACCTATGCAACAATGTATGATCAATTATCACTGCTAAGACAATTAACAAGGATTGGTTTCTTTTATACTAATAATTAAAATTGCTAATCAAATTCAGAATAGGAAAACACATGGGATTCTAACTTCATTATCGAATTCATCTAGAATTGAAATTACTGATTAACATGCGACTGTTGATCCTAATCAGACAACACGAAAGTAATACATGCCAACTCTCGTTGCACACATATCATACCAATCAAAATCCGCAATTAAGACAGAAATCTCATGGACACCAACAAAGCTCAGACCCTATATCTCTATAGCGGTAGTGTAAGCAGAGAGGTTTAATAACAAGTCATCTATCGTGATTACACAGGGTGATAAAAATAGTTCAAGTCTACCACAAATTATGTTTCATTCACATAATCCTATGTTTACATGGCATAGTTCTAAATTCAATCATCCACTCTCGCTTCAGAAAGAATTAACAAACAACTCAGAAGTTAGCTACGCTCCTAAGAAGAATAAGCACGGCTCATGCAAAGAAATCAACGTACGTCACAAAATCAAGTAATTAATATTCGATACTAGATTACATCGATAAATCCATTAGAATCCCATGAAGGCGGTTAGTTCATAATCGAACTAATCGACATCATGGGTTCTAATGAAAACATGATAAATAAACTACGAGAATTAAACGGAATAAAAATGCTTGAATTAATAATAATAAGGATCACACGTTACAGATTTGATGTTCACGATCTTGCTCGAAACTGTCACTTCCTCGCAAAGAACGATCCAATACAACTGATAATGTGCTTGAATGATTAAAACTTAACTACGATATTGTTCTTCCTAAAAACTACTTGGAGGCTAGGGTTTTACACATGAGAATTTAAAATAAATTGACCAAGTCAACTGGGCCTCGACCGCTGCGAAAATCCGCTAAAAAGCTGTACAAAATCGGCCCGGGGAAGTTCTGCTGGGCGCGGCCGCGCTAACTTAGCGCAGGCGCGCTAGATGCAGCAGTCTGTAGCGCGGGCGCGCTACAGGTTAGCGCGGGCGCGCTAGTGTCTGTGATGGCACTCCCGTTTCTTCGTTTCTTGCTCGTTCTCGCGTGCATGTCCTTCCTCGCTTCTAGTACCACTTCCGTAGGTGATCACGGTTGCATTTAGCATATGCAACAAGCCCTTTAAACCCCTAGATAGCTCTAGTGGACGAGTGTGTTCTCGTGAGGGTTTGTAGAAGATGTACCCACAAAATCCCAAGTCGCGGTGAATCCACAATTCTCTATTCTTGCAATTAATGCACCAAAACCAACCTAAAATGATAGAAAATCACTTCATCACCTCAACTCGTGACCTGCACAGAAAAACAATAAAAACACATCAAAAGACACTAAACACTTAAGTACAATCAACCAATTTAAGTGGAAATGAAGGCCTATAAGTGTGTATAAATACCACTTATCAACAATCTAGTATCAAATGGGATAGCAGAAGATTAGATTGTCAGACTCCTTATATAATATAATAAAGGTTCACAGTCGAGGTGGTGTTAGACAAACCACTGGAACGGCTGAAGTATTATTTGGAAATAGTTTATCTTGACTATTGAATAATACTTATATACTTTGTGTATATTGAACGGGATCAAAATAGTAGAATAATTGTTTCTTTAATTCTGACAATAAAGAACTAAGATTCTATGATGTTATTAATGCTTAAGTTCTTAATCCGGATATAGTGATTGACACTTGTATTTAATGCACATGCCTTGACTCATAAATTAAGTAATTTATTTTAAATTACGAATTTATGTATTGGGCAATGACATTATATACAGAGTGGGATATTGACTATAAAAGGAAACCGTGTCCGAAAAATATATTCGGGTGATGATGTCCTCTTGAAAGCTCATAAAGATAATTATGCTTTAGTCCTGCAGGCAGATTTGTTCTTGCATAATTATAAGGTTGAGTGGATGATCAAGGATAAAAGATATTGATTAAATTAATTGTCAGAAATTAATTTAATTAATGGACATGCGATATCTTAAACATGGGGAATTTATAAGCAATTAATATGGGAGCCGAATTAAATAATTAATTTACGGAATTAGGAAAGGTAGTGCAAATATTAGTTCTTTAGTGGATAGAATTAATATTTAATGACATTGGGCCTGGCCCGGAATGTCATTGGAAGGCCTGACCTAATGATCCATGATCCCTGCTGTAGCCTATATATATTCTCGTTCTCCTAAAACTGAAAGACACACCAAAACGAATTAATCCTAGAGTCAGAGAGAGGCAGACGTTTTTCTCAAGGAGACAGCTAGGGTTTTGGGTTTTCGGAGCTTTAAGGAGAGGCACACCTTGGGAGATCGAAGGCCACACTTCGTCCAAGGAGAATCAAGGAATACAGTAGAAGACGTGGATTTGAATCGCTTGCGCCGTAGCGATTAAGGTTAATATTCTGTTCGAACTTTTAATTAATATCATAAAACGCAGGACCAAGGTCCGATTGTTCCTACAATGGCATCAGAGCCAGGTTGCGGTTCTGCGATTTATGATATGTAGTCCATGTCATGATTATATATGCATGTATATAGTGATTCTGTGATGCAGGTCGTTGTCCACTATTATGGCCGTGTTTTAATTATTCTGTTATGTTTGGATTCCACGTGGTTTATCGTGGCTGTTGTAAATCACGAGGGTTGATCGTGATAGTTTAATCTTGTAATTCAATTTGTAATTGTTTTAGATTATGATCTGATGTAATAGAATAGGCTGGTTCGCCTGTACAATTTGTATGTAATTGTTTGATCAACGGGGCTGCAAGAAACAGAGATCTTCCGCTGCTGCGATCTGTTGCCGCTGCTGCGATCTGTTGCCGCTGCTATTTAGGGTAACTTTTGCATACGATGTCCGATTTGGGCGCATAATACCTTTTCGGGGACGGCAGAACTAGACGGACAGGCTCCAAATCGACGTAGTCCATTTGGTGCAGTTTTTCAGGGCGTTCTGAGGCTGTTTAGGCCTCCAAACGGGCTCTCGAAGATTTTCGGAATTTTTCGAAGGATGATTTCGAAGCTGTTTTTCCGGGGCCATAATAGTGGATGTGTTTCATTATGTTTTACATAATTTCTGCCTTTTCTTGATTATTGCTACTATGTGTTTCTTGTCTGTGTTGTTATGCCATGTGATACTAACCCTTCGCATGCTAGAATGACATGGACATAGGGATGTTTTTAATTAATGCTTTAATCATGCTAGTATGCTGCCATGTTATGTGTTCTTTATGTTGCTATAACCATGATAGTATGCATGTGGACTTCGAAGAAATAACATAGGGCGATGCATCTAGATTAAAATCCTCAAAGTAAATTCTAAGTGGGAGAGGGAGTTAATATGGTATTAAATCCCATGGTCTCCATCATTGTTTGTATGTAATTTAACATATAAGGCGAATATAAATTATGTATACGTCACCCATCGTGGCATGTAATTTATGGTGCCTAGAATGTTATAGATATTACTGGAACAAACTTCTTGAATTAATACGAATATATACGAATTTTCTTTATCTCTGATTTGGGGCGATTTCTAAGGCTTATGGGTATTAAGTGAGACCGATGTGACTCCTCCACTGCCTAGAAGTCAAACCAGACACGAATATTGAATTGAAGTATTCTATTCGAGAAATATTGGAAGGTATACATGCCGCCCATCGTGGCGTACCAAGTTCCATAGGTTTCGGGTAATTTAAGATTTGATGATGGTATACACTTAACTATGAAAAATAATATAGACCACCCCAACGTGGCTTATTGTTTAGTAATAGGACCGAAGTAACGTTTAAACAAATTTAGGTGGTATACATGTCACCCATCGTGACGTACCAGAAACTTATGGTGTTTAAACGTTAGTGCATTTAATTTTAATAATTGTTAGAGGAACCAATAGGACTTAATTTTGTATGCACCCTTCTTTATGTGTAATGTGATTTTTTCATGCATGATTCTCAGGATATAATGGGGTTTAATCCACTGTTCACCATACTTAAGGATAACAAACTTACCGGACCTAACTATATTGAATGGAAACGTAATTTGGACATTGTGTTGACTGCTGAGGAGTACAAGTTTTGCACTTATGAACCCAAGCCTGAGCAGCCCGCTGCTGATGCTCCTGATGAGGAGAAAGAGTATTATAAGCGGTGGACAAAGGCTGATGAGATGTCGCGATGTTACATTCTGGCAGCAATGTCGGGTGTTTTGCAGCATCAGCATCAGGCTATGGCCACTGCTTCGGATATGCTCTTTAATCTCAAGGAACTTTTTGGAGATCAGAATAGGGCTGCTAGGCAAGTAGCCATGAAGGCTTTAATGAACACTCAGATGGCTGAAGGTACACCTGTAAGGGATCATGTTCTCAAGATGATGTCACATCTGAATGAGATAGAGATCCTTGGTGCAGAGCTTGACGGGGAAACCCAGATTGACATTGTCCTTATGAGCTTGCCCAAGAGTTTTGAGCAGTTCCGCTTGAATTACAACATGAACAAGAGGCAGTATAGTCTTGCGGAACTGCTGACAGAACTTCAGGCAGCTGAAGGATTATTTCGCCAGAGTGTTCAAGTGAATGTGGCTTAGAAAGGTTCTTCCTCTAAGCCGAAAGGCAATAAGAAGAAGAAAAAGGCTCAGACACAGCAAGCTGTGAAGGCAGTGGGGGTTCAAGGTGGTGTGAAAAAGCCTAAGGGGAAGTGCTACCGGTGCAAGCAGTCGGGTCACTGGAAAAAGGATTGTCCTCTTCCTAAGAAGACAAACAATACTGGTATGTCTCTTTCTCTAGTTACAGAAACATTTATAGCGGCTATATCTACGAGCACTTGGTGTGTAGATACTGGAGCCACTGATCATGTTTGTAACTCTATGCAGGGGTTCCAGCAGTCCAGAATGCTTAGAGATGGCGAGATATACGTGTTCATGGGAGATGCTACGAAAGTAGCAGTAGTTGCAGTAGGAGTTATTCATTTATCTTTTGGTTCTGATAGGATTTTGGTTTTGAACAATTGTCTTTATGTACCTTCTTTTAGAAGGAATTTGATTTCGGTTTCTAAACTTGCTATGGATGGTTATAATGTTTGTTTGGATCGTAATGTTTCTATTATGATGAATAAACGGATTATATGTTCTGGTACATTGCAAGACAATTTGTATATAATTAATCCTAGTCAACCCGCACTGCAACTACAACATAGGGTATTGAACAACACATCTTCTACCTCTAATAAAAGAAAGGAACCTTCTAGTTTGAACCAAACATATCTTTGGCACTTGAGATTAGGTCATATTAACTTGAGGAGGATTCAAAGACTGGTAGTAGACGGGCCTTTAGGCTCATTGGCAGTGGAGCCATTTCCAGTTTGTGAATCCTGCTTGGAAGGTAAAATGACCAAAAGGCCTTTTAAGGCAAAGGGGAATAGAGCCAAAGAAGTGTTAGGATTGGTTCACTCTGATTTATGTGGACCTATGAATATCCAAGCAAGAGGTGGTTATGAGTATTTCGTCACTTTTATTGACGATTATTCTAGATATGGATACGTTTATTTGTTGCACCGTAAGTCTGAGTGCTTTGAGAAATTCAAAGAGTACAAAGCTAAAACGGAGAAGCGACATAATAAAAGTATCAAGTCACTACGATCTGATCGTGGTGGCGAATACTTGCTTGGGGAATTCAGGGAATATTTATCAGAGAATGGGATAGAATCCCAGTTGACTGCACCAGGCACACCCCAGCAGAACGGTGTAGCAGAGAGAAGGAACCGGACTCTTTTAGAGAGTGTTAGATCGATGATGAGTTATTCGGATTTACCCAAGTCCTTTTGGGGACATGCCTTAGAGACAGCAGCTTATCTTCTGAACTTAGTACCTTCTAAGTCGGTTCCTAAAACCCCTTTAGAATTGTGGACCGGGGACAAACCGAGTCTGAGACACATTCGGATATGGGGTTGTCCAGCACATGTGCTGAACAAGAACGCGACTAAGCTAGAATCTCGTACAGAAGTAAAGCTGTTTGTAGGCTACCCCATGGGAACAAAAGGTTATTTATTTTATAGTCCCAAGGATCGGGATGTCACTGTTAGCACCAATGCAAGATTCTTAGAGGAAGACTATATAATGAATCACAAACCCATGAGTAGTATCGTTTTAGAGGAATTAGTGGGAGGGACGAATAATGAACCTGTAGTACAAGTAGAACAACCACAGCAGACTGTGCAACCGGTCACTAATATCGCACCAGTTCCTCGTCGTAGTGGGAGGGTTGTTCGACAGCCCGACAGATTCATGTTTTTGGGAGAGTCTTCGGACTTGGTCTCTGGTGAACATGATGATGATCCCCGGACATACGAAGAGGCAATACAGGACAAAGATGCAAGTCTTTGGCAAAAGGCAATGGATTCTGAGATGGAATCAATGTATTCTAATCAGGTCTGGGAGCTCGTGGAACCACCCAAAGGTGTAAAACCTATTGGATGTAAGTGGGTCTACAAGAAAAAGAGGGGATCAGACAAAAAGGTGAAAGCCTGGAAAGCAAGACTTGTTGCGAAAGGGTATACTCAGAAAGTAGGTATCAATTATGAGGAAACCTTTTCGCCAGTAGTCATGCTTAAGTCAATCCGTATTCTTTTATCTATAGCAGCTCATCTCGATTATGAGATTTGGCAAATGGATGTCAAGACAGCTTTCCTTAATGGAAATCTTGAGGAAACCATCTATATGCAGCAACCAGAGGGATTCATTGAAGAAGGCCAAGAGCATCTTGTTTGTAAGCTGAAGAGGTCTATTTATGGACTTAAACAAGCTTCTAGGTATTGGAACATTCGCTTTGATCAGGCAGTCCAGTCATATGGATTTGATCAATGTCCAAGCGAAGCATGCGTGTATAAGAGATGTGAGGGAAATGCAGTGGTTTTCCTAGTGCTTTATGTTGATGACATTTTACTCATTGGAAACAATGTTAAGATGTTGTCTTCAATAAAGGCATGGTTGTTCAAACAATTTGAAATGAAGGACTTAGGTGAAGCAGCATACATCCTTGGGATCAAACTTATAAGGGATCGCAAGAAAAGGATGTTGGCTTTATCTCAGGAGCCCTACATAGATGACGTATTAGCTCGTTTTAACATGCAGGACTCCAAGAAGGGTAATTTACCCTTCAGACATGGAGTTACTCTATCAAAGAGGCAGTGTCCTTCGACACCTAAGGAGATAAAGAACATGAAGGCAGTTCCTTATGCTTCGGCATGTGGGAGCCTAATGTATGCAATGTTATGTACGAGGCCTGATATCTGTTTTGCCGTGGGCATGGTTAGCAGATACCAGTCGAACCCAGGACAAGAACATTGGAGTGCTGTAAAAGCAATACTCAAGTACCTGCGAAGGACTAAGGAGTATATGCTGGTTTACAAGTCCTCTGATTTAGTGCCTCTGGGATATACTGATTCGGATTTCCAGACAGATAAGGATAAGAGAAAGTCCACCTCGGGATGTGTTTTTACTTTGGGAGGTGGAGCCGTAATATGGAGGAGTGTGAAGCAGAAATGCATCGCGGACTCAACCATGGAAGCCGAATATGTGGCAGCCTCGGAGGCAGCCAAAGAGGCTATATGGTTCCGAAACTTCCTGCTGGATTTGGATGTGGTTCCTAATCTGCCACAGCAGATCACGATTTATTGTGATAACACTGGTGCTGTGGCGAATACCAAGGAACCGCGGGCCCATAAGGCAGCGAAACACATAGAGCGTAAGTATCACCTCATACGACAGTTCGTTAAGCGAGGAGATATCATTGTGGCTGACATAGCCTCGAAGGATAACCGGGCAGATCCTTTCACGAAGAGCTTACCAGCTAAGGCTTTTGAGGAGCACGTGGAAGCAATAGGAGTCAGATACTTTGCCACATAGTTATATATAGTTGGTAGTGGATTGCTTGTAATAGACACTGATATACTCAAAGAATATCTTGAGTATAAGTGGGAGATTGTTAGGGTTATACTGAAATATTCGTTTGAAGTATATAACAATTATTTGAGAATCTTCAATGCATGTTTTCACATTGTCTGTATATTATATATTGTAGACAATCTAGTATCAAATGGGATAGCAGAAGATTAGATTGTCAGACTCCTTATATAATATAATAAAGGTTCACAGTCGAGGTGGTGTTAGACAAACCACCGGAACGGCTGAAGTATTATTTGGAAATAGTTTATCTTGACTATTGAATAATACTTATATACTTTGTGTATATTGAACGGGATCAAAATAGTAGAATAATTGTTTCTTTAATTCTGACAATAAAGAACTAAGATTCTATGATGTTATTAATGCTTAAGTTCTTAATCCGGATATAGTGATTGACACTTGTATTTAATGCACATGCCTTGACTCATAAATTAAGTAATTTATTTTAAATTACGAATTTATGTATTGGGCAATGACATTATATACAGAGTGGGATATTGACTATAAAAGGAAACCGTGTCCGAAAAATATATTCGGGTGATGATGTCCTCTTGAAAGCTCATAAAGATAATTATGCTTTAGTCCTGCAGGCAGATTTGTTCTTGCATAATTATAAGGTTGAGTGGATGATCAAGGATAAAAGATATTGATTAAATTAATTGTCAGAAATTAATTTAATTAATGGACATGCGATATCTTAAACATGGGGAATTTATAAGCAATTAATATGGGAGCCGAATTAAATAATTAATTTACGGAATTAGGAAAGGTAGTGCAAATATTAGTTCTTTAGTGGATAGAATTAATATTTAATGACATTGGGCCTGGCCCGGAATGTCATTGGAAGGCCTGACCTAATGATCCATGATCCTTGCTGTAGCCTATATATATTCTCGTTCTCCTAAAGCTGAAAGACACACCAAAACGAATTAATCCTAGAGTCAGAGAGAGGCAGACGTTTTTCTCAAGGAGACAGCTAGGGTTTTGGGTTTTCGGAGCTTTAAGGAGAGGCACACCTTGGGAGATCGAAGGCCACACTTCGTCCAAGGAGAATCAAGGAATACAGTAGAAGACGTGGATTTGAATCGCTTGCGCCGTAGCGATTAAGGTTAATATTCTGTTCGAACTTTTAATTAATATCATAAAACGCAGGACCAAGGTCCGATTGTTCCTACAGATTCCAATTTCAAACAACCGAAATTGAAGCTACAAGTAATTTTCAATTTCAAACGAGTCTGGAATGAAGCTACAAGTTGTTTCCAACTTCAATCTAGTTAATAATAAAGCTACAAGTTGTTTTCAAGCTCAAACGAGTCAATAATGAAACTACAAGTTGATTCCAATTTCAAACAACCAAAAATGAAACTACAAGTTTTTTCCAACTTCAAATGAGTCTGGAATTAAGCTGTAAGTTGTTTTCAACTTCAATGTAGTCAATAATGAAGCTCCAAGTGGTTTACAAGCTCAAACGAGTCAAAAATAATACTACAAGTTGATTCCAATTTTAAACAACCAAAAATGAAGCTACAAGTTGTTTCAAACTTCAAACGAGTCTGGAATGAATCTACAAGTTGTTTCCAACTTCAATCTAGTCGATAATGAAGCTAAAAAATGTTTCCGTGCACAAACGAGTCAAGAATGAAACTACAAGTTGATTCCAATTTCAAACAACCGAAAATGAAGCTACAAGTAATTTTCTGTTTCAAACGAGTCTGGAATGAAGCTACAAGTTGTTTCCAACTTCAATCTAGTCAATAATAAAGCTACAAGTTGTTTTCAAGCTCAAACGAGTCAATAATGAAACTACAAGTTGATTCAAATTTCAAACAACCAAAAATGAAACTACAAGTTTTTTCCAACTTCAAATGAGTCTGGAATTAAGCTGTAAGTTGTTTTCAACTTCAATGTAGTCAATAATGAAGCTCCAAGTGGTTTACAAGCTCAAACGAGTCAAAAATAATACTACAAGTTGATTCCAATTTTAAACAACCAAAAATGAAGCTACAAGTTGTTTCAAACTTCAAACGAGTCTGGAATGAATCTACAAGTTGTTTCCAACTTCAATCTAGTCGATAATGAAGCTAAAAAATGTTTCCGTGCACAAACGAGTCAAGAATGAAACTACAAGTTGATTCCAATTTCAAACAACCGAAAATGAAGCTACAAGTAATTTTCTGTTTCAAACGAGTCTGGAATGAAGCTACAAGTTGTTTCCAACTTCAATCTAGTCAATAATAAAGCTACAAGTTGTTTTCAAGCTCAAACGAGTCAAGAATGAAACTACAAGTTGATTCCAATTTCAAAAAACCAAAAATGAAACTACAAGTTGTTTTCAACTTCAAATGAGTCTGGAATTAAGCTGCAAGTTGTTTTCAACTTCAATGTAGTCAATAATGAAGCTCCAAGTGGTTTACAAGCTCAAACGAGTCAAAAATAATACTACAAGTTGATTCCAATTTTAAACAACCAAAAATGAAGCTACAAGTTGTTTCAAACTTCAAACGAGTCTAGAATGAATCTACAAGTTGTTTCCAACTTCAATCTAGTCGATAATGAAGCTAAAAATTGTTTCCGTGCACAAACGAGTCAAGAATGAAACTACAAGTTGATTCCAATTTCAAACAACCGAAATTGAAGCTACAAGTAATTTTCAGTTTCAAACGAGTCTGGAATAAAGCTACAAGTTGTTTCCAACTTCAATCTAGTTAATAATAAAGCTACAAGTTGTTTTCAAGCTCAAAAGAGTCAATAATGAAACTACAAGTTTATTCCAATTTCAAACAACCAAAAATGAAACTACAAGTTTTTTTCAACTTCAAATGAGTCTGGAATTAAGCTGCAAGTTGTTTTCAACTTCAATGTAGTCAATAATGAAGCTCCAAGTGGTTTACCAGCTCAAACGAGTCAAAAATAATACTACAAGTTGATTCCGATTTCAAACAACCGAAAATGAAGCTACAAGTTGTTTCAAACTTCAAACGAGTCTAGAATGAATCTACAAGTTGTTTCCAACTTACATCTAGTCGATAATGAAGCTAAAAAATGTTTCCGTGCACAAACGAGTCAAGAATGAAACTACAAGTTGATTCCAATTTCAAACAACCGAAAATGAAGCTACAAGTAATTTTCTGTTTCAAACGAGTCTGGAATGAAGCTACAAGTTGTTTCCAACTTCAATCTAGTCAATAATAAAGCTACAAGTTGTTTTCAAGCTCAAACGAGTCAAGAATGAAACTACAAGTTGATTCCAATTTCAAACAACCAAAAATGAAACTACAAGTTGTTTTCAACTTCAAATGAGTCTGGAATTAAGCTGCAAGTTGTTTTCAACTTCAATGTAGTCAATAATGAAGCTCCAAGTGATTTACAAGCTCAAACGAGTCAAAAATAATACTACAAGTTGATTCCGATTTCAAACAACCGAAAATGAAGCTACAAGTAATTTTCTGTTTCAAACGAGTCTGGAATGAAGTTACAAGTTGTTTCCAACTTCAATCTAGTCAATAATAAAGCTACAACTTGATTTCAAGCTCAAACGAGTCAAAAATGAAACTACAAGTTGATTCCAATTTCAAACAACCGAAAATGAAGCTACAAGTTGTTTTCAACTTCAAATGAGTCTGGAATGAAGCTACAAGTTGTTTCCAACTTCAATCTAGTCAATAATAAAGCTACAAGTTGTTTTCAAGCTCAAACGAGTCAAAAATTAAACTACAAGTTAATTCTAATTTCAAACAACCAAAAATGAAGCCACAAGTTGTTTTCAAGCTCAAACGAGTCAAGAATGAAACTACAAGTTGATTCCAATTTCAAACAACCGAAAATGAAGCTACAAGTTGTTTTCAACTTCGAACGAGTCTGGAATGAATCTGCAAGTCGTTTCCAACTTCAATCTAGTCGATAATGAAGCTAAAAATTGTTTCCATGCACAAACGAGTCAAGAATGAAACTACAAGTAATTTTCAGTTTCAAACGAGTCTGGAATGAAGCTACAAGTTGTTTCCGACTTCAATCTAGTCAATAATAAAGCTACAAGTTATTTTCAAGCTCAAACGAGTCAAGAATGAAACTACAAGTTGATTCCAATTTCAAACAACCAAAAATGAAACTACAAGTTGTTTTCAAGTTCAAATGAGGCTGTAATTAAGCTGCAAGTTGTTTCCAACTTCAATTTAGTCAATAATGAAGCTCCAAGTGGTTTACAAGCTCAAACGAATCAAAAATAATACTACAATTTGATTCCAATTTCAAACAACCAAAAATGAAGCTACAAGTTGTTTTCAATTTCAAACGAGTTTGGAAGAAAACTACAACTTGTTTCCAACTTCAATCTAGTCAATAATGAAGCTACAAGTTGTTTTCAGGCTCAAACGAGTCAAGAATGAAAGTACAAGTTGATTCAAAATTCAAACAACCAAAAATGAAGCTACAAGTTGTTTCCAACTTCAATCTAGTCAATAATAAAGCTACAAGTTGTTTTCAAGCTCAAACGAGTCAAGAATGAAACTACAAGTTGATTCCAATTTCAAACAACCAAAAATGAAGCTACAAGTTGTTTCCAACTTCAATCTAGTCAATAATGAAGCTAAAAATTGTTTCCGTGCACAAACGAGTCAAGAATGAAACTACAAGTTGATTCCAATTTCAAACAACCGAAAATGAAGCTACAAGTAATTTTCAGTTTCAAACGAGTCTGGAATGAAGCTACAAGTTGTTTCCAACTTCAATCTAGCTAATAATAAAGCTACAAGTTGTTTTCAAGCTCAAACGAGTCAAGAATGAAACTACAAGTTGATTCCATTTTCAAACAACCAAAAACGAAACTACAAGTTGTTTTCAACTTCAAATGAGTCTGGAATTAAGCTGCAAGTTGTTTTCAACTTCAATGTAGTCAATAATGAAGCTCCAAGTGGTTTACAAGCTCAAACGAGTCAAAAATAATACCACAAGTTGATTCCAATTTCAAACAACCAAAAATGAAGCTACAAGTTGTTTCAAACTTCAAACGAGTCTGAAATGAATCTACAAGTTGTTTCCAACTTCAATCTAGTCGATAATGAAGCTAAAAAATTTTTCCGTGCACAAACGAGTCAAGAATGAAACTACAAGTTGATTCCAATTTCAAACAACCGAAAATGAAGCTACAAGTAATTTTCTGTTTCAAACGAGTCTGGAATGAAGCTACAAGTTGTTTCCAACTTCAATCTAGTCAATAATAAAGCTACAAGTTGTTTTCAAGCTCAAACGAGTCAAGAATGAAACTACAAGTTGATTCCAATTTCAAACAACCAAAAATGAAACTGCAAGTTGTTTTCAACTTCAAATGAGTCTGGAATTAAGCTGCAAGTTGTTTTCAACTTCAATGTAGTCAATAATGAAGCTCCAAGTGATTTACAAGCTCAAACGAGTCAAAAATAATACTACAAGTTGATTCCGATTTCAAACAACCAAAAATGAAGCTACAAGTTGTTTCAAACTTCAAACGAGTCTGGAATGAATCTACAAGTTGTTTCCAACTTCAATCTAGTCGATAATGAAGCTAAAAAATGTTTTCGTGCACAAACGAGTCAAGAATTAAACTACAAGTTGATTCCAATTTCAAACAACCGAAAATGAAGCTACAAGTAATTTTCTGTTTCAAACGAGTCTGGAATGAAGTTACAAGTTGTTTCCAACTTCAATCTAGTCAATAATAAAGCTACAACTTGATTTCAAGCTCAAACGAGTCAAAAATGAAACTACAAGTTGATTCCAATTTCAAACAACCGAAAATGAAGCTACAAGTTGTTTTCAACTTCAAATGAGTCTGGAATGAAGCTACAAGTTGTTTCCAACTTCAATCTAGTCAATAATAAAGCTACAAGTTGTTTTCAAGCTCACACGAGTCAAAAATTAAACTACAAGTTAATTCTAATTTCAAACAACCAAAAATGAAGCCACAAGTTGTTTTCAAGCTCAAACGAGTCAAGAATGAAACTACAAGTTGATTCCAATTTCAAACAACCGAAAATGAAGCTACAAGTTGTTTTCAACTTCAAACGAGTCTGGAATGAATCTGCAAGTCGTTTCCAACTTCAATCTAGTCGATAATGAAGCTAAAAATTGTTTCCATGCACAAACGAGTCAAGAATGAAACTACAAGTAATTTTCAGTTTCAAACGAGTCTGGAATGAAGCTACAAGTTGTTTCCGACTTCAATCTAGTCAATAATAAAGCTACAAGTTGTTTTCAAGCTCAAACGAGTCAAGAATGAAACTACAAGTTGATTCCAATTTCAAACAACCAAAAATGAAACTACAAGTTGTTTTCAACTTCAAATGAGGCTGTAATTAAGCTGCAAGTTGTTTCCAACTTCAATTTAGTCAATAATGAAGCTCCAAGTGGTTTACAAGCTCAAACGAATCAAAAATAATACTACAATTTGATTCCAATTTCAAACAACCAAAAATGAAGCTACAAGTTGTTTTCAATTTCAAACGAGTTTGGAATAAAACTACAACTTGTTTCCAACTTCAATCTAGTCAATAATGAAGCTACAAGTTGTTTTCAGGCTCAAACGAGTCAAGAATGAAAGTACAAGTTGATTCAAATTTCAAACAACCAAAAATGAAGCTACAAGTTGTTTCCAACTTTAATCTAGTCAATAATAAAGCTACAAGTTGTTTTCAAGCTCAAACGAGTCAAGAATGAAACTACAAGTTGATTCCAATTTCAAACAACCAAAAATGAAGCTACAAGTTGTTTCCAACTTCAATCTAGTCAATAATGAAGCTAAAAATTGTTTCCGTGCACAAACGAGTCAAGAATGAAACTACAAGTTGATTCCAATTTCAAACAACCGAAAATGAAGCTACAAGTAATTTTCAGTTTCAAACGAGTCTGGAATGAAGCTACAAGTTGTTTCCAACTTCAATCTAGTTAATAATAAAGCTACAAGTTGTTTTCAAGCTCAAACGAGTCAAGAATGAAACTACAAGTTGATTCCATTTTCAAACAACCAAAAATGAAACTACAAGTTGTTTTCAACTTCAAATGAGTCTGGAATTAAGCTGCAAGTTGTTTTCAACTTCAATGTAGTCAATAATGAAGCTCCAAGTGGTTTACAAGCTCAAACGAGTCAAAAATAATACCACAAGTTGATTCCAATTTCAAACAACCAAAAATGAAGCTACAAGTTGTTTCAAACTTCAAACGAGTCTGAAATGAATCTACAAGTTGTTTCCAACTTCAATCTAGTCGATAATGAAGCTAAAAAATGTTTCCGTGCACAAACGAGTCAAGAATGAAACTACAAGTTGATTCCAATTCCAAACAACCGAAAATGAAGCTACAAGTAATTTTCTGTTTCAAACGAGTCTGGAATGAAGCTACAAGTTGTTTCCAACTTCAATCTAGTCAATAATAAAGCTACAAGTTGTTTTCAAGCTCAAACGAGTCAACAATAAAACTACAAGTTGATTCTAATTTCAAACAACCAAAAATGAAACTACAAGTTGTTTTCAACTTCAAACGAGTCTGGAATGAATCTGCATGTTGTTTCCAACTTCAATCTAGTCGATAATGAAGCTAAAAATTGTTTCCATGCACAAACGAGTCAAGAATGAAACTACAAGTTGATTCAAATTTAAAACAACCGAAAATGAAGCTACAAGTAATTTTCAGTTTCAAACGAGTCTGGAATGAAGCTACAAGTTGTTTCCGACTTCAATCTAGTCAATAATAAAGCTACAAGTTGTTTTCAAGCTCAAACGAGTCAAGAATGAAACTACAAGTTGATTCCAATTTCAAACAACCAAAAATGGAACTACAAGTTGTTTTCAACTTCAAATGAGGCTGTAATTAAGCTGCAAGTTGTTTCCAACTTCAATTTAGTCAATAATGAAGCTCCAAGTGGTTTACAAGCTCAAACGAATCAAAAATAATACTACAATTTGATTCCAATTTCAAACAACCAAAAATGAAGCTACAAGTTGTTTTCAATTTCAAACGAGTTTGGAATAAAACTACAACTTGTTTCCAACTTCAATCTAGTCAATAATGAAGCTACAAGTTGTTTTCAGGCTCAAACGAGTCAAGAATGAAAGTACAAGTTGATTCAAAATTCAAACAACCAAAAATGAAGCTACAAGTTGTTTCCAACTTCAATCTAGTCAATAATAAAGCTACAAGTTGTTTTCAAGCTCAAACGAGTCAAGAATGAAACTACAAGTTGATTCCAATTTCAAACAACCAAAAATGAAGCTAAAAGTTGTTTCCAACTTCAATCTAGTCAATAATGAAGCTAAAAATTGTTTCCGTGCACAAACGAGTCAAGAATGAAACTACAAGTTGATTCCAATTTCAAACAACCGAAAATGAAGCTACAAGTAATTTTCAGTTTCAAACGAGTCTGGAATGAAGCTACAAGTTGTTTCCAACTTCAATCTAGTTAATAATAAAGCTACAAGTTGTTTTCAAGCTCAAACGAGTCAAGAATGAAACTACAAGTTGATTCCATTTTCAAACAACCAAAAATGAAACTACAAGTTGTTTTCAACTTCAAATGAGTATGGAATTAAGCTGCAAGTTGTTTCCAACTTCAATGTAGTCAATAATGAAGCTCCAAGTGGTTTACAAGCTCAAACGAGTCAAAAATAATACCACAAGTTGATTCCAATTTCAAACAACCAAAAATGAAGCTACAAGTTGTTTCAAACTTCAAACGAGTCTGAAATGAATCTACAAGTTGTTTCCAACTTCAATCTAGTCGATAATGAAGCTAAAAAATGTTTCCGTGCACAAACGAGTCAAGAATGAAACTACAAGTTGATTCCAATTCCAAACAACCGAAAATGAAGCTACAAGTAATTTTCTGTTTCAAACGAGTCTGGAATGAAGCTACAAGTTGTTTCCAACTTCAATCTAGTCAATAATAAAGCTACAAGTTGTTTTCAAGCTCAAACGAGTCAAGAATGAAACTACAAGTTGATTCCAATTTCAAACAACCAAAAATGAAACTACAAGTTGTTTTCAACTTCAAATGAGTCTGGAATTAAGCTGCAAGTTGTTTTCAACTTCAATGTAGTCAATAATGAAGCTCCAAGTGATTTACAAGCTCAAACGAGTCAAAAATAATACTACAAGTTGATTCCGATTTCAAACAACCAAAAATGAAGCTACAAGTTGTTTCAAACTTCAAACGAGTCTGGAATGAATCTACAAGTTGTTTCCAACTTCAATCTAGTCGATAATGAAGCTAAAAAATGTTTTCGTGCACTGATGTGCTAGAAATAATAGATTTAAATCGCAAGCGCACGATCACCGTTTTAATATTTATGATTCGATCCACAGAGATTAAAATTATTTTTCACTAACCTTTAAATCTAACCTAGGCGAATTAGAACAATTAATTGGTGGAGGGGGGTTTTCAAAAACTTAATTCTAGAATTGTTACTAAGAAAATTAATTAAACTAGTTATTAATCACTTAAGAAATTGATCTATTTAATTAATCTAACCTATCGGGTTACAAGAATTCGAGTAAAAAGGATTCAACAGACTTTGTAAACACAGTTTCAAACTAAAAGGCAAAAGCGATACTCATCTTAATCAAAAACAGAACTAGACTCGCGACTTAGAAATAAGAATTTAGCAAAACCAAAAACAAACCCAGACTTATACTTACGATTAATAAAACAGACCAAAATAAAAGAAAGAAAAAGAGTAAAATACAATGTGTGTACACCAAGTTTGACAAATATACGATGTGTGTACCTGGACTTTCACATATTGCAATGTGTGTACACAGAGTTTTTGAATCGCTGCAGTTCGTGTACAAGCGTTAGTTTGGTGACTAACGGCGTTAGTCATAGTTTGAGGAGATGAGTGACCAAATTGCATTTTTGACATGTAACGGCTATTTCGCCGATATAACCCGTAACCCATGATAAAACCCGACAGAAGCTTCTCAAAATCAACAAATCCTGTACAAAGTGTCTTCCTTTTCAAAAGTACTTTCAGAAACAAAAACAAAACATGGCAAATGTGTGATGCAAGAACAGCACATTTTCTTTAGAAAATAAAGTAGTTAAGAAGCCGCGCGTTGCGGTGGCTTATAAAAATTATATTAATGATTTAATATTAATATTTGTAGAATGCAGTAATTTTGTGGCTGTTTATAAAAATTATTATTAATGTTTCAAAATTAATATTTGTAGGATAAAATAAATTTTATATTATAAAAATCTTGATGTAATACCAATACTAATATATAAAATTGCAAAATTGGACTATAATTCATGGTGAAAAAATGAAAATAAATTTATACACGTAATTAACAATTTAAAACACGGCGAATTTTAATTTTATTTGTGTTTTTTTTTTTTGAAAAGTAATTATGTTCTTACATTGTCACCTTACTCCAATTTTTTTCGGATTGATTGTGCACAAAAACATCTTACTTAAATCCGTGAGAGTCTATAACTACCCTTGCTTGTCACAACCTTTATTTTTTAATACTGTATGAACAGTCTTCACTTAAAAGTTGCTTGAACGGAGCAAACAGATAATGCATGAATAATTTTTTTCCCGTGTACAAAATAAATCATATATCCGAAACTAAAAAAAGTAGTTCTAATTTTTGATATTTTTCATCCAAAAATTGCAGAAAAATCGAACGGAACGATATGAGAGGTGCCACCTACACGCCCCTCTCTTCTCCTCTATACAAATACAAGTATATTAATACTTGATATGATTTTAACAACAATTAATACAATGATATCCCCGACGGTGCTAGGATTCATCATGAATCTGGTATGAAAAATTTATTAACAAAAATTTCACCAACATAACATTTAAACTGGTTTTTAAGAGAATCAAAATAAATACTCCTAAAAAAAGAAGAATCAAAATAAATAATTTTTTCTAATACGGTTTGGTACACAGTTTGGTACTGTCATTTTCACAAGAACTCGAAGCAGCAGCCTCTGTATTACTCCCTCCGTTCCTTTTTATTAGTCGCTTTGATTTTGTGCACGTAATTTAAGGCGTTCAAAAAATATACTTCTACGCATTATTTTTCAAATATTCTTTTTTTGAATAAAAGTTTAACATTTATATTTTTTATTTCAAAAAAAAACATTTATATTTTTACTCAGAAAAAATATAATTTGAAAAATAATGTGTAGAAATATATTTTTTTTGCACCTCAAATATATAAGAACGGATGGAGTACTCTGGAGTCAAAATCTCTCCGACGATAAAACTATGGAGTACAAAGGAAGACGCGTACTTTATTTTCCTTCGCCACCAGATTAAACTTGAAACTGCTTTCTTTTCTTTATTTACTAACGGAGTGATCTTCTTTTGACGGATGTACACGTATCGCACATGACTTCAAACTCTGTACACACGCATTGCTATATATAGAAATGCAGGTACACATATTGAATATGTGGGAAACTTGGAGTACACAAGTTGTATTTTACTCAAAGAAAAAAGAAACAGCTTGACACCCAATACATCAGCCACATGACTAAACAAAACCATGGCAAGCAACTCGGTGACTCTGGAGTTTAACAACTCGGAAACTTGACTCGGCTACAACAGCCATGACTCGATTGACACACACACAACTCAGCAGGAACAACAAGATTCGACAGACTCTCGACTTGGCAAACAAAATGGAACCCAGCAACTACAGAAAATGACTCGTAAACAAAACAAAGGCGACTCGATAATATGAAACAGACTCGACTAAAAGCAACACACAGACTAACTCGACTCAGAATCCAGCGAACTCAGCAATCATCAACGCAGAAAACCATGGACTCGACTGATCTACTCGACGACTCAAACGCAGCAGATTACAGAACCAAACGAAACCCACTCAAAAACCAGAATCGATTCTTAACTACATAAACCAAACCCAACAGTATTCAAAACAAGAAACAAAACACATTCAACTTGCTGCAAAACTGAAAACGAAACTCCAACTCGGTGTTACAACAACCACTCGACTCAGTAAAGCAGGACTGAAACTCGGCGAGCAAACACACAAATTTGATGACTCTTAATCTAAAACTCAGACTCAGCTACAACTCGGCGGAATCGAACCGAGACTGACTCGGTGGCTCGACTCTGAAAGAACAGCTATGGCTCGATTTGAAAACTCGGAATAAACTCAACAGCAAAATACAAGAAACAACTATCAGAGTTACTCAGCATAAAACCCAGGCTCGGCATTGAAAATCCTAGACTCAAAAACTCAAAAACATAGTAAAAGCGAAACAGAGCAAATACATTAAACGAGAAGAAGCCTGTAGCTTTTTATCGGAAAAGGGGACAAAACTAAAACAGGGGGGGAAAAAAAGGGTTTTGTTTAAGCGAAACGGGGGAGGTGGGTTTGGCTGTATTTTGTCAAGAAGCAGGGTACTGGGTTTAGGAAAAAAAAAAAGAAACAAAGCTACTGATTAGGGGTTTTAAATTATTTTAACAAAGCAAGCAAATACTTAATAACGCATAACAACTGAAATAATTTTGGGGCTTTAAATATAAACCCTAACACAAATTAATTTGTGCTAAGATTTAATTTACTAATTTAAAAGATCACAAATCTATACTACTCACAAGCTCAATGATTCTTCATTTCCCAAAAGCCCTTAAGCATATATGGTGGTACTAAGAATCATATTACTTGTAGAAAGAAAATAGAGACAACACAAGATCAAGCTAAAAGAAAATTTGCACTAAAATAAAAAGTGTTTACAAATACGGTATGAAATTGAGAGAACAAAAGAAGATCTAGCACTATACTACCTACCAACTAGGAAAAGACTAGGTTAAAAAGAAGATGATTACAAGTAAAGGGGTGGGGATATTTATAGCTAAAAATGTAGGGTTTAGGGGTAGGGTGGCTAAATCTAATCCATCCATGTGGGATGTGTGTTGGGTAGATCATAGCCTTCCATGTGTCCCCTTACTTGCCAACTTTCTTTGATTTTCTTCTTTTCTTTTCTCTTTCTCCCTTTTTCTTGCATTTTCTCTTCTTTCTTTATTTATCTACAATTTCCTGAAATAAAATAAATAAGCAATTAATACTACGAAAATGAACAAAAAATAGGTACTTAAATATGCAAAAATATGGACTAATCATGCACAAACGAGTCAAGAATTAAACTACAAGTTGATTCCAATTTCAAACAACCGAAAATGAAGCTACAAGTAATTTTCTGTTTCAAACGAGTCTGGAATGAAGTTACAAGTTGTTTCCAACTTCAATCTAGTCAATAATAAAGCTACAACTTGATTTCAAGCTCAAACGAGTCAAAAATGAAACTACAAGTTGATTCCAATTTCAAACAACCGAAAATGAAGCTACAAGTTGTTTTCAACTTCAAATGAGTCTGGAATGAAGCTACAAGTTGTTTCCAACTTCAATCTAGTCAATAATAAAGCTACAAGTTGTTTTCAAGCTCACACGAGTCAAAAATTAAACTACAAGTTAATTCTAATTTCAAACAACCAAAAATGAAGCCACAAGTGTTTTCAAGCTCAAACGAGTCAAGAATGAAACTACAAGTTGATTCCAATTTCAAACAACCGAAAATGAAGCTACAAGTTGTTTTCAACTTCAAACGAGTCTGGAATGAATCTGCAAGTCGTTTCCAACTTCAATCTAGTCGATAATGAAGCTAAAAATTGTTTCCATGCACAAACGAGTCAAGAATGAAACTACAAGTAATTTTCAGTTTCAAACGAGTCTGGAATGAAGCTACAAGTTGTTTCCGACTTCAATCTAGTCAATAATAAAGCTACAAGTTGTTTTCAAGCTCAAACGAGTCAAGAATGAAACTACAAGTTGATTCCAATTTCAAACAACCAAAAATGAAACTACAAGTTGTTTTCAACTTCAAATGAGGCTGTAATTAAGCTGCAAGTTGTTTCCAACTTCAATTTAGTCAATAATGAAGCTCCAAGTGGTTTACAAGCTCAAACGAATCAAAAATAATACTACAATTTGATTCCAATTTCAAACAACCAAAAATGAAGCTACAAGTTGTTTTCAATTTCAAACGAGTTTGGAATAAAACTACAACTTGTTTCCAACTTCAATCTAGTCAATAATGAAGCTACAAGTTGTTTTCAGGCTCAAACGAGTCAAGAATGAAAGTACAAGTTGATTCAAATTTCAAACAACCAAAAATGAAGCTACAAGTTGTTTCCAACTTTAATCTAGTCAATAATAAAGCTACAAGTTGTTTTCAAGCTCAAACGAGTCAAGAATGAAACTACAAGTTGATTCCAATTTCAAACAACCAAAAATGAAGCTACAAGTTGTTTCCAACTTCAATCTAGTCAATAATGAAGCTAAAAATTGTTTCCGTGCACAAACGAGTCAAGAATGAAACTACAAGTTGATTCCAATTTCAAACAACCGAAAATGAAGCTACAAGTAATTTTCAGTTTCAAACGAGTCTGGAATGAAGCTACAAGTTGTTTCCAACTTCAATCTAGTTAATAATAAAGCTACAAGTTGTTTTCAAGCTCAAACGAGTCAAGAATGAAACTACAAGTTGATTCCATTTTCAAACAACCAAAAATGAAACTACAAGTTGTTTTCAACTTCAAATGAGTCTGGAATTAAGCTGCAAGTTGTTTTCAACTTCAATGTAGTCAATAATGAAGCTCCAAGTGGTTTACAAGCTCAAACGAGTCAAAATAATACCACAAGTTGATTCCAATTTCAAACAACCAAAAATGAAGCTACAAGTTGTTTCAAACTTCAAACGAGTCTGAAATGAATCTACAAGTTGTTTCCAACTTCAATCTAGTCGATAATGAAGCTAAAAAATGTTTCCGTGCACAAACGAGTCAAGAATGAAACTACAAGTTGATTCCAATTCCAAACAACCGAAAATGAAGCTACAAGTAATTTTCTGTTTCAAACGAGTCTGGAATGAAGCTACAAGTTGTTTCCAACTTCAATCTAGTCAATAATAAAGCTACAAGTTGTTTTCAAGCTCAAACGAGTCAACAATAAAACTACAAGTTGATTCTAATTTCAAACAACCAAAAATGAAACTACAAGTTGTTTTCAACTTCAAACGAGTCTGGAATGAATCTGCATGTTGTTTCCAACTTCAATCTAGTCGATAATGAAGCTAAAAATTGTTTCCATGCACAAACGAGTCAAGAATGAAACTACAAGTTGATTCAAATTTAAAACAACCGAAAATGAAGCTACAAGTAATTTTCAGTTTCAAACGAGTCTGGAATGAAGCTACAAGTTGTTTCCGACTTCAATCTAGTCAATAATAAAGCTACAAGTTGTTTTCAAGCTCAAACGAGTCAAGAATGAAACTACAAGTTGATTCCAATTTCAAACAACCAAAAATGGAACTACAAGTTGTTTTCAACTTCAAATGAGGCTGTAATTAAGCTGCAAGTTGTTTCGAACTTCAATTTAGTCAATAATGAAGCTCGAAGTGGTTTACAAGCTCAAACGAATCAAAAATAATACTACAATTTGATTCCAATTTCAAACAACCAAAAATGAAGCTACAAGTTGTTTTCAATTTCAAACGAGTTTGGAATAAAACTACAACTGGTTTCCAACTTCAATCTAGTCAATAATGAAGCTACAAGTTGTTTTCAGGCTCAAACGAGTCAAGAATGAAAGTACAAGTTGATTCAAATTTCAAACAACCAAAAATGAAGCTACAAGTTGTTTCCAACTTCAATCTAGTCAATAAAGAAGCTAAAAATTGTTTCCATGCACAAACGAGTCAAGAATGAAACTACAAGTTGATTCCAATTTCAAACAACCGAAAATGAAGCTACAAGTAATTTTCAGTTTCAAACGAGTCTGGAATGAAGCTACAAGTTGTTTCCAACTTCAATCTAGTTAATAATAAAGCTACAAGTTGTTTTCAAGCTCAAACGAGTCAAGAATGAAACTACAAGTTGATTCCATTTTCAAACAACCAAAAATGAAACTACAAGTTGTTTTCAACTTCAAATGAGTCTGGAATTAAGCTGCAAGTTGTTTTCAACTTCAATGTAGTCAATAATGAAGCTCCAAGTGGTTTACAAGCTCAAACGAGTCAAAATAATACTACAAGTTGATTCCAATTTCAAACAACCAAAAATGAAGCTACAAGTTGTTTCAAACTTCAAACGAGTCTGGAATGAATCTACAAGTTGTTTCCAACTTCAATCTAGTCGATAATGAAGCTAAAAAATGTTTCCGTGCACAAACGAGTCAAGAATGAAACTACAAGTTGATTCCAATTCCAAACAACCGAAAATGAAGCTACAAGTAATTTTCTGTTTCAAACGAGTCTGGAATGAAGCTACAAGTTGTTTCCAACTTCAAACTAGTCAATAATAAAGCTACAAGTTGTTTTCAAGCTCAAACGAGTCAACAATAAAACTACAAGTTGATTCCAATTTCAAACAACCAAAAATGAAACTACAAGTTGTTTTCAACTTCAAACGAGTCTGGAATGAATCTGCAAGTTGTTTCCAACTTCAATCTAGTCGATAATGAAGCTAAAAATTGTTTCCATGCACAAACGAGTCAGGAATGAAACTACAAGTTGATTCAAATTTAAAACAACCGAAAATGAAGCTACAAGTAATTTTCAGTTTCAAACGAGTCTGGAATGAAGCTACAAGTTGTTTCCGACTTCAATCTAGTCAATAATAAAGCTACAAGTTGTTTTCAAGCTCAAACGAGTCAAGAATGAAACTACAAGTTGATTCCAATTTCAAACAACCAAAAATGGAACTACAAGTTGTTTTCAACTTCAAATGAGGCTGTAATTAAGCTGCAAGTTGTTTCGAACTTCAATTTAGTCAATAATGAAGCTCCAAGTGGTTTACAATCTCAAACGAATCAAAAATAATACTACAATTTGATTCCAATTTCAAACAACCAAAAATGAAGCTACAAGTTGTTTTCAATTTCAAACGAGTTGGAATAAAACTACAACTTGTTTCCAACTTCAATCTAGTCAATAATGAAGCTACAAGTTGTTTTCAGGCTCAAACGAGTCAAGAATGAAACTACAAGTTGATTCCAATTTCAAACAACCAAAAATGAAACTACAAGTTGTTTTCAACTTCAAATGAGTCTGGAATTAAGCTGCAAGTTGTTTTCAACTTCAATCTAGTCAATAATAAAGTTACAAGTTGTTTTCAAGCTCAAACGAGTCAACATAAAACTACAAGTTGATTCCAATTTCAAACAACCAAAAATGAAACTACAAGTTGTTTTCAACTTCAAACGAGTCTGGAATGGATCTACAAGTTGTTTCCAACTTCAATCTAGTCGATAATGAAGCTAAAAAATGTTTCCGTGCACAAACGAGTCAAGAATGAAACTACAAGTTGATTCCAATTTCAAACAACCGAAAATGAAGCTACAAGTAATTTTCTGTTTCAAACGAGTCTGGAATGAAGCTACAAGTTGTTTCCAACTTCAATCTAGTCAATAATAAAGCTACAAGTTGTTTCCAAGTTTAAACGAGTCAACAATAAAACTACAAGTTAATTCTAATTTCAAACAACCAAAAATGAAACTACAAGTTGTTTTCAACTTCAAATGAGTCTGGAATTAAGCTGCAAGTTGTTTCCAACTTCAATGTAGTCAATAATGAAGCTCTAAGTGGATTACAAGCTCAAACGAGTAAAAAATAATACTACAAGTTGATTCCAATTTCAAACAACCAAAAATGAAGTTACAAGTTGTTTCAACTTCAAACGAGTCTGGAATGAATCTACAAGTTGTTTCCAACTTCAATCTAGTCAATAATGAAGCTAAAAATTGTTTCCGTGCACAAACGAGTCAAGAATGAAACTACAAGTTGATTCCAATTTCAAACAACCGAAAATTAAACTACAAGTAATTTTCAGTTTCAAACGAGTCTGGAATGAAGCTACAAGTTGTTTCCAGCTTCAATCTAGTTAATAATAAAGCTACAAGTTGTTTTCAAGCTCAAACGAGTCAAAAATGAAACTACAAGTTGATTCAAATTTCAAACAACCAAAAATGAAACTACAAGTTGTTTTCAACTTCAAATGAGTCTGGAATTAAGCTGCAAGTTGTTTTCAACTTCAATGTAGTCAATAATGAAGCTCCAAGTGGTTACAAGCTCAAACGAGTCAAAAATAATACTACAAGTTGATTCCAATTTCAAACAACCAAAAATGAAGCTACAGTTGTTTCAAACTTCAAACGAGTCTGGAATGAAGCTACAAGTTGTTTCCGACTTCAATCTAGTCAATAATAAAGCTACAGTTGTTTCAAGCTCAAACGAGTCAAGAATGAAACTACAAGTTGATTCCAATTTCAAACAACCAAAAATGGAACTACAAGTTGTCTTCAACTTCAAATGAGGCTGTAATTAAGCTGCAAGTTGTTTCGAACTTCAATTTAGTCAATAATGAAGCTCCAAGTGGTTTACAAGCTCAAACGAATCAAAAATAATACTACAATTTGATTCCAATTTCAAACAACCAAAAATGAAACTTCAAGTTGTTTTCAATTTCAAACGAGTTTGGAATAAAACTACAACTTGTTTCCAACTTCAATCTAGTCAATAATGAAGCTACAAGTTGTTTTCAGGCTCAAACGAGTCAAGAATGAAAGTGCAAGTTGATTCAAATTTCAAACAACCAAAAATGAAGCTACAAGTTGTTTCCAACTTCAATCTAGTCAATAATGAAGCTAAAAATTGTTTCCGTGCACAAACGAGTCAAGAATGAAACTACAAGTTGATTCCAATTTCAAACAACCGAAAATGAAGCTACAAGTAATTTCAGTTTCAAACGAGTCTGGAATGAAGCTACAAGTTGTTTCCAACTTCAATCTAGTTAATAATAAAGCTACAAGTTGTTTTCAAGCTCAAACGAGTCAAGAATGAAACTACAAGTTGATTCCATTTTCAAACAACCAAAAATGAAACTACAAGTTGTTTTCCTTCAAATGAGTCTGGAATTAAGCTGCAAGTTGTTTTTCAACTTCAATGTAGTCAATAATGAAGCTCCAAGTGGTTTACAAGCTCAAACGAGTCAAAAATAATACTACAAGTTGATTCCAATTTGCACACAACCAAAAATTAAGCTACAAGTTGTTTTCAAACTTAAACGAGTCTGGAATGAATCTACAAGTTTGTTTCCAACTTCAATCTAGTCGATAATGAAGCTAAAAAATGTTCCGTGCACAACGAGTCAAGAATGAAACTACAAGTTGATTCAATTCCAAACAACCGAAAATGAAGCTACAAGTATTTTCTGTTTCAAACGAGTCTGGAATGAAGCTACAAGTTGTTTTCCAACTTCAAACTAGTCAATAATAAAGCTACAAGTTGTTTTCAGCTCAAACGAGTCAACAATAAAACTACAAGTTGATTCCAATTTCAACAACCAAAAATGAAACATACAAGTTGTTTCAACTTCAAACGATTCTGGAATGAATCTGCAAGTTGTTTCCAACTTCAATCTAGTCGATAATGAAGCTAAAAATTGTTTCCATGCACAAACGAGTCAAGAATGAAACTACAAGTTGATTCAAATTTAAAACAACCGAAAATGAAGCTACAAGTAATTTTCAGTTTCAAACGAGTCTGGAATGAGCTACAAGTTGTTTCCGACTTCAATCTAGTCAATAATAAAGCTACAAGTTGTTTTCAAGCTCAAACGAGTCAAGAATAAAACTACAAGTTGATTCCAATTTCAAACAACCAAAAATGGAACTACAAGTTGTTTTCAACTTCAAATGAGGCTGTAATTAAGCTGCAAGTTGTTTCGAACTCCAATTTAGTCAATAATGAAGCTCCAAGTGGTTACAAGCTCAAACGAATCAAAAATAATACTACAATTTGA
This sequence comes from Daucus carota subsp. sativus, assembly GCF_001625215.2. Taxonomy (NCBI): domain Eukaryota; kingdom Viridiplantae; phylum Streptophyta; class Magnoliopsida; order Apiales; family Apiaceae; genus Daucus; species Daucus carota. The sequence goes on along the minus strand of NC_030382.2, from coordinate 8,721,207 downwards.
TTCCAATTTCAACAACCAAAAATGAAGCTACAAGTTGTTTTCAATTTCAAACGAGTTTGGAATAAAACTACAACTTGTTTCCAACTTCAATCTAGTCCAATAATGAAGCTACAAGTTGTTTCCAGGCTCAAACGAGTCAAGAATGAAAGTACAAGTTGATTCAAATTTCAAACAACAAAATGAAGCTACAACTGTTTCCAACTTCAATTCTAGTCAATAAAGAAGCTAAAAATTGTTTCCTTCCGTGCACAAACGAGTCAAGAATGAAACTACAAGTTGATCCAATTTCAAACAACCGAAAATGAAGCTACAAGTAATTTTCAGTTTAAACGAGTCTGGAATGAAGCTACAAGTTGTTTCCAACTTCAATCTAGTTAATAATAAAGCTACAAGTTGTTTTCAAGCTCAAACGAGTCAAGAATGAAACACAAGTTGATTCCAATTTCAAACAACCAAAAAATGAAACTACAAGTTGTTTTCAACTTCAAATGAGTCTGGAATTAACTGCAAGTTGTTTTCAACTTCAATCTAGTCAATAATAAAGTTACAAGTTGTTTTCAAGCTCAAACGAGTCAACAATAAAACTACAAGTTGATTCCAATTTCAAACAACCAAAAATGAAGCTACAAGTTGTTTTCAACTTCAACGAGTCTGGAATGAAGCTACAAGTTGTTTCCAACTTCAATCTAGTCAATAATAAAGCTACAAATGTTTCGTGCACAAACGAGTCAAGAATGAAACTACAAGTTGATTCCAATTTCAAACAACCGAAAATGAAGCTACAAGTAATTTTCTGTTTCAAACGAGTCTGGAATGAAGCTACAAGTTGTTTCCAACTTCAATCTAGTCAATAATAAAGCTACAAGTTGTTTTCAAGCTCAAACGAGTCAAATAAAACTACAAGTTGATTCCAATTTCAAACAACCAAAAATGAAACTACAAGTTGTTTTCAACTTCAAACGAGTCTGGAATAAGCTACAAGTGTTTTCCAACTTCAATCTAGTCAATAATGAAGCTCAAGTGTTTACAAGCTCAAACGGTAAAAATAATACTACAAGTTGATTCCAATTTCAAACAACCAAAAATGAAGCTACAAGTTGTTTTCAAACTTCAAACGAGTCTGGAATGAAGCTACAAGTTGTTTCCAACTTCAATCTAGTCAATAATGAAGCTAAAATTGTTTTCCGGCTCAAACGAGTCAAGAATGAAACTACAAGTTGATTCCAATTTCAAACAACCGAAAATGAAGCTACAAGTAAGTTTTCAGTTTCAAACGAGTCTGGAATGAAGCTACAAGTTGTTTCCAACTTCAATCTAGTTAATAATAAAGCTACAAGTTGTTTTCAAGCTCAAACGAGTCAAGAATGAAACTACAAGTTGATTCAAATTTCAAACAACCAAAAATGAAACTACAAGTTGTTTTCAACTTCAAATGAAGGTCTGGAATTAAGCTGCAAGTTGTTTTCAACTTCAATGTAGTCAATAATGAAGCTCCAAGTGGTTTACAAGTCAAACGATGTCAAAAATAATACTACAAGTTGATTCCAATTTCAAACAACCAAAAATGAAGCTACAAGTGTTTTCAACTTCAAACGAGTATGGAATGAAGCTACAAGTTGTTTCCAACTTCAATCTAGTCAATAATGAAGCTAAAAAATGTTTTCCAAGCACAAACGAGTCAAGATGAAACTACAAGTTGATTCCAATTTCAAACACCGAAAAATGAAGCTACAAGTAATTTTCAGTTTCAAACGAGTCTGGAATGAAGCTACAAGTTGTTTCCAACTTCAATCTAGTCAATAATAAAGCTACAAGTTTGTTTTCAAGCTCAAACGAGTCAAGAATCATAAAACTACAAGTGATTCAAGTTTCAAACACCAAAAAATGAAACTTCAGTTGTTTTTCACGTCAACGAGTCGGGAATGAAGCTGCAAGTTGTTTCCCAACTCAATCTAGTCGATAATGAAGCAAAATTGTTTCCATGCACAAACGAGTCAAGAATAAAACTACAAGTTGATTCCAATTTAAAAACAACCGAAAAATGAAGCTACAAGTAATGTTTCAGTTTAAACGAGTCTGGAATGAAGCTACAAGTTGTTTCCGACTCAATCTAGTCATAATAAACTAAAGTTGTTTTCAAGCTCAAACGAGTCAAGAATGAAACTACAAGTTGATTCCAATTTCAAACAACCAAAATGAAACTACAAGTTGTTTTCAACTTCAAATGAGGCTGTAATTAAGCTGCAAGTTGTT